>NW_027288233.1:0-96072 GCF_047511675.1 Marmota flaviventris
ACATAAGAAAGTGTATTTTCCTTGCCTCTGCATGGGGATACTTCAGCAGGGGACAATGCATAAAGAGCCACTGAGAAGTCATTGAGTGGGCCAAGTTTCAAACAGGTATCACAAACTGTGTTTGATTGAGCATTCCAAATGCATGTATTCCTATAGGGAAAAAAGAAGTTAAACCTGAGAATTCAAAGTGTTCCTGCAAAGGAACTCTTCAACATAAGATGACGAAATTTGGGCTGCCAAGTGCAATTCATCTACTCAGTTTTGCTGCCAAGTATCAACAAGATCGGGTGAAAAAATATCTGCTGAGAGTCCAGGAAACTCTGTTCTGTGGATGCTCTACAAACACTTTCAAATGAAAGTTTATTTTTCTCTGCTCTGCTTCGGTGTACATAAACCGGTAACAAAGCATAGAGAGCACAATGAGAATTCATTCAGTGAGTCAATTTTCAAGCAGCTAGCACAAACCGTGTTTGATTTCGATTTCCAAAAGCATGTATCCCTATAGGGGAAATTGTAGTAAAACCTAACTAATCCAAGTCATCCTGCAAAGGAATGATTCAGCCTAGCAGAACAAAATTGGTGCTGCCAAGAGCAACTGGTATACACATTTTTTCTACCAAGTATCAACAAGTTCGGGTGAATAAACATTTGCTGAGATTCCAGTCAACTAAGAGTTCTCTGCAGCTTTGCAAATGCTTTCAAATGAAAGTGTATGTTCCTTGCCTCCGCTTAGAGCTACTACCACAGGGAACAAAGCATAGAGAGTGCACTGAGAACTAACTGAGTGAGTCAACTTTCATGCAGCTAGTACCAACCGCGTATGAGTTAGAGTTCCAAATGCATGTATCCCTATAGGGGAAAATGAAGTGAAACCTCAAATTTCAAAGTGTTCCTGCAAACGAACTATTCAACCTAGAAGATCTAAATTTGGGCAGCCAAATGCAACCGGTCTACTTATCTTTGCTGTCGAGTAACAACAAGTTAGGGTGAAAAAATATTTGCTGAGAATCCAGGAAACTCACAGTTCTGTGGAATCACTGCAAAGGCTTTCAAATGAAAGTTTCTTTCCCTTGCCTCTGCTTAGGGTTACTTCAACAGAAAAAAAGCATAGAGATCACACTGAGAACTAGTTGAGTGAGTTTCAGTTTCAAGCAGCTAGCGTAAACCGTGTTTGATGTGTAATTCCAGATGCATGTATCCCTATAAGGGAAAAGGAAGTGAAACCTAAACATTCAAAAGCGTTCCTGCAAACGAACTTTTCAACCTAGAAGAACGAAATTTTGGTAGCTAATTGCAACTGGTAAACTCATCTTTCCTGACAAGTATCATCAAGATCAGGTGAGTAATTATTTGCAGAGATTCCAGTTAACTTGGAGCTCTGTTGAAGCACTGTAAATGCTTTCTTAGGAAAGCGAATGTTCCTTGCCTCCACTTAGGACCACTTCACCAGGGAACCTATCACAGAGAGCACACCGGGAACTAATTGAGTGAGTCAAGCTTCAAGCAGCTAGCACAAACAGTGTTTGATTTAGAGCTCCAAATGCATGTATTCCTATAGGTTAAAATGAAGAGAAACCCCCCAAATTCAATGTCTTCCTGAAAGCAAATGTTTCAACGTAGAAGAACGAAATTTTCGCAGCCAAATGCAACTGGTATGCTCATCTTTCTGACCTAGTATCAACAAGATCAAGTGAAAAAATATTCGCTGAAATTCCAGTAAACTTGGGAGTTTTGTGGAAGCTCTGCAAACACTTACATAAGAAAGTGTATTTTCCTTGCCTCTGCTTGGGGATACTTCAGCAGGGGACAATGCATCAAGAGCCACTGAGAAGTCATTGAGTGGGCCAAGTTTCAAACAGGTATCACAAACTGTGTTTGATTGAGCATTCCAAATGCATGTATTCCTATAGGGAAAAAAGAAGTTAAACCTGAAAATTCAAAGTGTTCCTGCAAAGGAACTCTTCAACATAAGATGACGAAATTTGGGCTGCCAAGTGGAACTCATCTACTCAGTTTTGCTGCCAAGTATCAACAAGATCGGGTGAAAAAATATCTGCTGAGAGTCCAGTAAACTCTGTTCTGTGGATGCTCTACAAACACTTTCAAATGAAAGTTTATTTTTCTCTGCTCTGCTTCGGTGTACATAAACCGGTAACAAAGCATAGAGAGCACAATGAGAATTCATTCAGTGAGTCAATTTTCAAGCAGCTAGCACAAACCGTGTTTGATTTCGATTTCCAAATGCATGTATCCCTATAGGGGAAAATGTAGTAAAACCTAACTAATCCAAGTCATCCTGCAAAGGAATGATTCAGCCTAGCAGAACAAAATTTGTGCTGCCAAGAGCAACTGGTATACACATTTTTTCTACCAAGTATCAACAAGTTCGGGTGAATAAACATTTGCTGAGATTCCAGTCAACTCAGGGTTCTCTGCAGCTTTGCAAATGCTTTCAAATGAAAGTGTATGTTCCTTGCCTCCGCTTAGAGCTACTATCACAGGGAACAAAGCATAGAGAGCACACCGAGAACGAATTGAGTGAGTCAAGTTTGAAGAAGCTAGCACAAACCGTGTTGGATATACAGTTCCAAATGCATGTATCCCCATAAGGGAAAAGGAAGTGAAACTTAAAATTCAAAGTGCTCCTGCAAACGAACGCTTCAACCCTGAAGAACGAAATTTGGGCAGCCAAGTGAAACCGGTATACTCATCTTTGCTGCCAAGTATCATCAAGATCGGGTGAAAAAATTTTGCTGAGATTCCAGTAAACTCAGAGTTCTGAGGAAGCTCTGCAAACACTTTCAAATGAAAGTATATTTTCCTTGCCTCTGCTTAGGGCTACTTCAACAGGAAACAAAGCATAGAGAGTGCACTGAGAACTAACTGAGTGAGTCAAGTTTCATGCAGCTAGTACCAACCGCGTTTGAGTTAGAGTTCCAAATGCATGTATCCCTATAGGGGAAAATGAAGTGAAACCTCAAATTTCAAAGTGTTCCTGCAAACGAACTATTCAACCTAGAAGATCTAAATTTGGGCAGCCAAATGCAACCGGTCTACTTATCTTTGCTGTCGAGTAACAACAAGTTAGGGTGAAAAAATATTTGCTGATAATCCAGGAAACTCACAGTGCTGTGGAATCACTGCAAAGGCTTTCAAATGAAAGTTTCTTTCCCTTGCCTCTGCTTAGGGTTACTTCAACAGAAAACAAAGCATACAGATCACACTGAGAACTAGTTGAGTGAGTTTCAGTTTCAAGCAGCTAGCGTAAACCGTGTTTGAGGTATAATTCCAGATGCATGTATCCCTATAAGGGAAAAGGAAGTGAAACCTAAACATTCAAAAGCCTTCCTGCAAACGAACTTTTCAACCTAGAAGAACGAAATTTGGGTAGCTAAGTGCAACTGGTAAACTCATCTTTCCTGACAAGTATCATCAAGATCAGGTGAGTAATTATTTGCAGAGATTCCAGTTAACTTGGAGCTCTGTTGAAGCACTGTAAATGCTTTCTTAGGAAAGCGAATGTTCCTTACCTCCAATTAGGACCACTTCACCAGGGAACCTATCACAGAGAGCACACCGGGAACTAATTGAGTGAGTCAAGCTTCAAGCAGCTAGCACAAACAGTGTTTGATTTAGAGCTCCAAAAGCATGTATTCCTATAGGTTAAAATGAAGAGAAACCCCCCAAATTCAATGTCTTCCTGAAAGCAAATGTTTCAACGTAGAAGAACGAAATTTTGGCAGCCAAATGCAACTGGTATGCTCATCTTTCTTACCTAGTATCAACAAGATCAAGTGAAAAAATATTCGCTGAAATTCCAGTAAACTTGGGAGTTTTGTGGAAGCTCTGCAAACACTTACATAAGAAAGTGTATTTTCCTTGCCTCTGCATGGGGATACTTCAGCAGGGGACAATGCATAAAGAGCCACTGAGAAGTCATTGAGTGGGCCAAGTTTCAAACAGGTATCACAAACTGTGTTTGATTGAGCATTCCAAATGCATGTATTCCTATAGGGAAAAAAGAAGTTAAACCTGAGAATTCAAAGTGTTCCTGCAAAGGAACTCTTCAACATAAGATGACGAAATTTGGGCTGCCAAGTGCAATTCATCTACTCAGTTTTGCTGCCAAGTATCAACAAGATCGGGTGAAAAAATATCTGCTGAGAGTCCAGTAAACTCTGTTCTGTGGATGCTCTACAAACACTTTCAAATGAAAGTTTATTTTTCTCTGCTCTGCTTCGGTGTACATAAACCAGTAACAAAGCATAGAGAGCACAATGAGAATTCATTCAGTGAGTCAATTTTCAAGCAGCTAGCACAAACCGTGTTTGATTTCGATTCCAAAAGCATGTATCCCTATAGGGGAAAATGTAGTAAAACCTAACTAATCCAAGTCATCCTGCAAAGGAATGATTCAGCCTAGCAGAACAAAATTGGTGCTGCCAAGAGCAACTGGTATACACATTTTTTCTACCAAGTATCAACAAGTTCGGGTGAATAAACTTTTGCTGAGATTCCAGTCAACTCAGAGTTCTCTGCAGCTTTGCAAATGCTTTCAAATGAAAGTGTATGTTCCTTGCCTCCGCTTAGAGCTACTACCACAGGGAACAAAGCATAGAGAGCATACCGAGAACGAATTGAGTGAGTCAAGTTTGAAGAAGCTAGCACAAACCGTGTTGGATATACAGTTCCAAATGCATGTATCCCCATAAGGGAAAAGGAAGTGAAACTTAAAATTCAAAGTGCTCCTGCAAACGAACGCTTCAAACCTGAAGAACGAAATTTGGGCAGCCAAGTGAAACCGGTATACTCATCTTTGCTGCCAAGTATCATCAAGATCGGGTGAAAAAATTTTGCTGAGATTCCAGTAAACTCAGAGTTCTGTGGAAGCTCTGCAAACACTTTCAAATGAAAGTATATTTTCCTTGCCTCTGCTTAGGGCTACTTCAACAGGAAACAAAGCATAGAGAGTGCACTGAGAACTAACTGAGTGAGTCAAGTTTCATGCAGCTAGTACCAACCGCGTTTGAGTTAGAGTTCCAAATGCATGTATCCCTATAGGGTAAAATGAAGTGAAACCTCAAATTTCAAAGTGTTCCTGCAAACGAACTATTCAACCTAGAAGATCTAAATTTGGGCAGCCAAATGCAACCGGTCTACTTATCTTTGCTGTCGAGTAACAACAAGTTAGGGTGAAAAAATATTTGCTGAGAATCCAGGAAACTCACAGTTCTGTGGAATCACTGCAAAGGCTTTCAAATGAAAGTTTCTTTCCCTTGCCTCTGCTTAGGGTTACTTCAACAGAAAACAAAGCATAGAGATCACACTGAGAACTAGTTGAGTGAGTTTCAGTTTCAAGCAGCTAGTGTAAACCGTGTTTGATGTATAATTCCAGATGCATGTATCCCTATAAGGGAAAAGGAAGTGAAACCTAAACATTCAAAAGCGTTCCTGCAAACGAACTTTTCAACCTAGAAAAACGAAATTTGGGTAACTAAGTGCAACTGGTAAACTCATCTTTCCTGACAAGTATCATCAAGATCAGGTGAGTAATTATTTGCAGAGATTCCAGTTAATTTGGAGCTCTGTTGAAGCACTGTAAATGCTTTCTTAGGAAAGCGAATGTTCCTTGCCTCCACTTAGGACCACTTCACCAGGGAACCAATCACAGAGAGCACACCAGGAACTAATTGAGTGAGTCAAGCTTCAAGCAACTAGCACAAACAGTGTTTGATTTAGAGCTCCAAAAGCATGTATTCCTATAGGTTAAAATGAAGAGAAACCCCCAAAATTCAATGTCTTCCTGAAAGCAAATGTTTCAACGTAGAAGAACGAAATTTTGGCAGCCAAATGCAACTGGTATGCTCATCTTTCTTACCTAGTATCAACAAGATCAAGTGAAAAAATATTCGCTGAAATTCCAGTAAATTGGGAGTTTTGTGGAAGCTCTGCAAACACTTACATAAGAAAGTGTATTTTCCTTGCCTCTGCATGGGGATACTTCAGCAGGGGACAATGCATAAAGAGCCACTGAGAAGTCATTGAGTGGGCCAAGTTTCAAACAGGTATCACAAACTGTGTTTGATTGAGCATTCCAAATGCATGTATTCCTATAGGGAAAAAAGAAGTTAAACCTGAAAATTCAAAGTGTTCCTGCAAAGGAACTCTTCAACATAAGATGACGAAATTTGGGCTGCCAAGTGCAATTCATCTACTCAGTTTTGCTGCCAAGTATCAACAAGATTGGGTGAAAAAATATCTGCTGAGAGTCCAGGAAACTCTGTACTGTGGATGCTCTACAAACACTTTCAAATGAAAGTTTATTTTTCTCTGCTCTGCTTCGGTGTACATAAACCGGTAACAAAGCATAGAGAGCACAATGGGAATTCATTCAGTGAGTCAATTTTCAAGCAGCTAGCACAAACCGTGTTTGATTTCGATTTCCAAAAGCATGTATCCCTATAGGGGAAAATGTAGTAAAACCTAACTAATCCAAGTCATCCTGCAAAGGAATGATTCAGCCTAGCAGAACAAAATTGGTGCTGCCAAGAGCAACTGGTATACACATTTTTTCTACCAAGTATCAACAAGTTCGGGTGAATAAACATTTGCTGAGATTCCAGTCAACTCAGAGTTCTCTGCAGCTTTGCAAATGCTTTCAAATGAACGTGTATGTTCCTTGCCTCCGCTTAGAGCTACTACCACAGGGAACAGAGCATAGAGAGCACACCGAGAACGAATTGAGTGAGTCAAGTTTGAAGAAGCTAGCACAAACCGTGTTGGATATACAGTTCCAAATGCATGTATCCCCATAAGGGTAAAGGAAGTGAAACTTAAAATTCAAAGTGCTCCTGCAAACGAATGCTTCAACCCTGAAGAACGAAATTTGGGCAGCCAAGTGAAACCGGTATACTCATCTTTGCTGCCAAGTATCATCAAGATCGGGTGAAAAAATTTTGCTGAGATTCCAGTAAACTCAGAGTTCTGTGGAAGCTCTGCAAACACTTTCAAATGAAAGTATATTTTCCTTGCCTGTGCTTAGGGCTACTTCAACAGGAAACAAAGCATAGAGAGTGCACTGAGAACTAACTGAGTGAGTCAAGTTTCATGCAGCTAGTACCAACCGCGTTTGAGTTAGAGTTCCAATGCATGTATCCCTATAGGGGAAAATGAAGTGAAACCTCAAATTTCAAAGTGTTCCTGCAAACGAACTATTCAACCTAGAAGATCTAAATTTGGGCAGCCAAATGCAACCGGTCTACTTATCTTTGCTGTCGAGTAACAACAAGTTAGGGTGAAAAAAATATTTGCTGAGAATCCAGGAAACTCACAGTTCTGTGGAATCACTGCAAAGGCTTTCAAATGAAAGTTTCTTTCCCTTGCCTCTGCTTAGGGTTACTTCAACAGAAAACAAAGCATAGAGATCACACTGAGAACTAGTTGAGTGAGTTTCAGTTTCAAGCAGCTAGCGTAAACCGTGTTTGATGTGTAATAAAAGATGCATGTATCCCTATAAGGGAAAAGGAAGTGAAACCTAAACATTCAAATGCGTTCCTGCAAACGAACTTTTCAACCTAGAAGAACGAAATTTGGGTAGCTAAGTGCAACTGGTAAATTCATCTTTCCTGACAAGTATCATCAAGATCAGGTGAGTAAATATTTGCAGAGATTCCAGTTAACTTGGAGCTCTGTTGAAGCTCTGTAAATGCTTTATTAGGAAAGCAAATGTTCCTTGCCTCCACTTAGGACCACTTCACCAGGGAACCAATCACAGAGAGCACACCGGGAACTAATTGAGTGAGTCAAGCTTCAAGCAGCTGGCACAAACAGTGTTTGATTTAGAGCTCCAAATGCATGTATTCCTATAGGTTAAAATGAAGAGAAACCCCCCAAATTCAATGTCTTCCTGAAAGCAAATGTTTCAACGTAGAAGAACGAAATTTTGGCAGCCAAATGCAACTGGTATGCTCATCTTTCTTACCTAGTATCAACAAGATCAAGTGAAAAAATATTCGCTGAAATTCCAGTAAACTTGGGAGTTTTGTGGAAGCTCTGCAAACACTTACATAAGAAAGTGTATTTTCCTTGCCTCTGCTTGGGGATACTTCAGCAGGGGACAATGCATCAAGAGCCACTGAGAAGTCATTGAGTGGGCCAAGTTTCAAACAGGTATCACAAACTGTGTTTGATTGAGCATTCCAAATGCATGTATTCCTATAGGGAAAAAAGAAGTTAAACCTGAAAATTCAAAGTGTTCCTGCAAAGGAACGCTTCAACATAAGATGACGAAATTTGGGCTGCCAAGTGCAATTCATCTACTCAGTTTTGCTGCCAAGTGTCAACAAGATCGGGTGAAAAAACATCGGCTGAGAGTCCAGGAAACTCTGTTCTGTGGATGCTCTACAAACACTTTCAAATGAAAGTTTATTTTTCTCTGCTCTGCTTCGGTGTACATAAACTGGTAACAAAGCATAGAGAGCACAATGAGAATTCATTCAGTGAGTCAATTTTCAAGCAGCTAGCACAAACCGTGTTTGATTTCGATTTCCAAAAGCATGTATCCCTATAGGTGAAAATGTAGTAAAACCTAACTAATCCAAGTCATCCTGCAAAGGAATGATTCAGCCTATCAGAACAAAATTTGTGCTGCCAAGAGCAACTGGTATACACATTTTTTCTACCAAGTATCAACAAGTTCGGGTGAATAAACATTTGCTGAGATTCCAGTCAACTCAGAGTTCTCTGCAGCTTTGCAAATGCTTTCAAATGAAAGTGTATGTTCCTTGCCTCCGCTTAGAGCTACTACCACAGGGAACAAAGCATAGAGAGCACACCGAGAACGAATTGAGTGAGTCAAGTTTGAAGAAGCTAGCACAAACCGTGTTGGATATACAGTTCCAAATGCATGTATCCCCATAAGGGAAAAGGAAGTGAAACTTAAAATTCAAAGTGCTCCTGCAAACGAACGCTTCAACACTGAAGAACAAAATTTGGGCAGCCAAGTGAAACCGGTATACTCATCTTTGCTGCCAAGTATCATCAAGATCGGGTGAAAAAATTTTGCTGAGATTCCAGTAAACTCAGACTTCTGTGGAAGCTCTGCAAACACTTTCAAATTAAAGTACATTTTCCTTGCCTCTGCTTAGGGCTACTTCAACAGGAAACAAAGCATAGAGAGTGCACTGAGAACTAACTGAGTGAGTCAAGTTTCATGCAGCTAGTACCAACCGCGTTTGAGTTAGAGTTCCAAATGCATGTATCCCTGTAGGGGAAAATGAAGTGAAACCTCAAATTTCAAAGTGTTCCTGCAAACGAACTATTCAACCTAGAAGATCTAAATTTGGGCAGCCAAATGCAACCGGTCTACTTATCTTTGCTGTCGAGTAACAACAAGTTAGGGTGAAAAAATATTTGCTGAGAATCCAGGAAACTCACAGTTCTGTGGAATCACTGCAAAGGCTTTCAAATGAAAGTTTCTTTCCCTTGCCTCTGCTTAGGGTTACTTCAACAGAAAACAAAGCATAGAGATCACACTGAGAACTAGTTGAGTGAGTTTCAGTTTCAAGCAGCTAGCATAAACCGTGTTTGATGTATAATTCCAGATGCATGTATCCCTATAAGGGAAAAGGAAGTGAAACCTAAACATTCAAAAGCGTTCCTGCAAACGAACTTTTCAACCTAGAAGAACGAAATTTGGGTTGCTAAGTGCAACTGGTAAACTCATCTTTCCTGACAAGTATCATCAAGATCAGGTGAGTAATTATTTGCAGAGATTCCAGTTAACTTGGAGCTCTGTTGGAGCACTGTAAATGCTTTCTTAGGAAAGCGAATGTTCCTTGCCTCCACTTAGGACCACTTCACCAGGGAACCAATCACAGAGAGCACACCAGGAACTAATTGAGTGAGTCAAGCTTCAAGCAGCTGGCACAAACAGTGTTTGATTTAGAGCTCCAAATGCATGTATTCCTATAGGTTAAAATGAAGAGAAACCCCCCAAATTCAATGTCTTCCTGAAAGCAAATGTTTCAATGTAGAAGAACGAAATTTTGGCAGCCAAATGCAACTGGTATGCTCATCTTTCTTACCTAGTATCAACAAGATCAAGTGAAAAAATATTCGCTGAAATTCCAGTAAACTTGGGAGTTTTGTGGAAGCTCTGCAAACACTTACATAAGAAAGTGTATTTTCCTTGTCTCTGCTTGGGGATACTTCAGCAGGGGACAATGCATAAAGAGCCACTGAGAAGTCATTGAGTGGGCCAAGTTTCAAACAGGTATCACAAACTGTGTTTGATTGAGCATTCCAAATGCATGTATTCCTATAGGGAAAAAAGAAGTTAAACCTGAAAATTCAAAGTGTTCCTGCAAAGGAACTCTTCAACATAAGATGACGAAATTTGGGCTGCCAAGTGCAATTCATCTACTCAGTTTTGCTGCCAAGTATCAACAAGATCGGGTGAAAAAATATCTGCTGAGAGTCCAGTAAATTCTGTTCTGTGGATGCTCTACACTTTCAAATGAAAGTTTATTTTTCTCTGCTCTGCTTCGGTGTACATAAACCGGTAACAAAGCATAGAGAGCACAATGAGAATTCATTCAGTGAGTCAATTTTCAAGCAGCTAGCACAAACCGTGTTTGATTTCGATTTCCAAAAGCATGTATCCCTAGAGGGGAAAATGTAGTAAAACCTAACTAATCCAAGTCATCCTGCAAAGGAATGATTCATCCTAGCAGAACAAAATTTGTGCTGCCAAGAGCAACTGGTATACACATTTTTTCTACCAAGTATCAACAAGTTCGGGTGAATAAACTTTTGCTGAGATTCCAGTAAACTCAGAGTTCTCTGCAGCTTTGCAAATGGTTTCAAATGAAAGTGTATGTTCCTTGCCTCCGCTTAGAGCTACTACCACAGGGAACAGAGCATAGAGAGCACACCCAGAACGAATTGAGTGAGTCAAGTTTGAAGAAGCTAGCACAAACCGTGTTGGATATACAGTTCCAAATTCATGTATCCCCATAAGGGAAAAGGAAGTGAAACTTAAAATTCAAAGTGCTCCTGCAAACGAATGCTTCAACCCTGAAGAACAAAATTTGGGCAGCCAAGTGAAACCGGTATACTCATCTTTGCTGCCAAGCATCATCAAGATCGGGTGAAAAAATTTTGCTGAGATTCCAGTAAACTCAGACTTCTGTGGAAGCTCTGCAAACACTTTCAAATGAAAGTATATTTTCCTTGCCTCTGCTTAGGGCTACTTCAACAGGAAACAAAGCATAGAGAGTGCCCTGAGAACTAACTGAGTGAGTCAAGTTTCATGCAGCTAGTACCAACCGCGTTTGAGTTAGAGTTCCAAATGCATGTATCCCTATAGGGGAAAATGAAGTGAAACCTCAAATTTCAAAGTGTTCCTGCAAACGAACTATTCAACCTAGAAGATCTAAATTTGGGCAGCCAAATGCAACCGGTCTACTTATCTTTGCTGTCGAGTAACAACAAGTTAGGGTGAAAAAATATTTGCTGAGAATCCAGGAAACTCACAGTTCTGTGGAATCACTGCAAAGGCTTTCAAATGAAAGTTTCTTTCCCTTGCCTCTGCTTAGGGTTACTTCAACAGAAAACAAAGCATAGAGATCACACTGAGAACTAGTTGAGTGAGTTTCAGTTTCAAGCAGCTAGCGTAAACCGTGTTTGATGTATAATTCCAGATGCATGTATCCCTATAAGGGAAAAGGAAGTGAAACCTAAACATTCAAAAGCGTTCCTGCAAACGAACTTTTCAACCTAGAAGAACGAAATTTGGGTAGCTAAGTGCAACTGGTAAACTCATCTTTCCTGACAAGTATCATCAAGATCAGGTGAGTAATTATTTGCAGAGATTCCAGTTAACTTGGAGCTCTGTTGAAGCACTGTAAATGCTTTCTTAGGAAAGCGAATGTTCCTTGCCTCCAATTAGGACCACTTCACCAGGGAACCAATCACAGAGAGCACACCGGGAACTAATTGAGTGAGTCAAGCTTCAAGCAGCTAGCACAAACAGTGTTTGATTTAGAGCTCCAAATGCATGTATTCCTACAGGTTAAAATGAAGAGAAACCCCCCAAATTCAATGTCTTCCTGAAAGCAAATGTTTCAACGTAGAAGAACGAAATTTTGGCAGCCAAATGCAACTGGTATGCTCATCTTTCTGACCTAGTATCAACAAGATCAAGTGAAAAAATATTCGCTGAAATTCCAGTAAACTTGGGAGTTTTGTGGAAGCTCTGCAAACACTTACATAAGAAAATGTATTTTCCTTGCCTCTGCTTGGGGATACTTCAGCAGGGGACAATGCATCAAGAGCCACTGAGAAGTCATTGAGTGGGCCAAGTATCAAACAGGTATCACAAACTGTGTTTGATTGAGCATTCCAAATGCATGTATTCCTATAGGGAAAAAAGAAGTTAAACCTGAAAATTCAAAGTGTTCCTGCAAAGGAACTCTTCAAAATAAGATGACGAAATTTGGGCTGCCAAGTGCAATTCATCTACTCAGTTTTGCTGCCAAGTATCAACAAGATCGGGTGAAAAAATATCTGCTGAGAGTCCAGTAAACTCTGTTCTGTGGATGCTCTACAAACACTTTCAAATGAAAGTTTATTTGTCTCTGTTCTGCTTCGGTGTACATAAACCGGTAACAAAGCATAGAGAGCACAATGAGAATTCATTCAGTGAGTCAATTTTCAAGCAGCTAGCACAAACCGTGTTTGATTTCGATTTCCAAAAGCATGTATCCCTATAGGGGAAAATGTGGTAAAACCTAACTAATCCAAGTCTTCCTGCAAAGGAATGATTCAGCCTAGCAGAACAAAATTTGTGCTGCCAAGAGCAACTGGTATACACATTTTTTCTACCAAGTATCAACAAGTTCGGGTGAATAAACATTTGCTGAGATTCCAGTAAACTCAGAGTTCTCTGCAGCTTTGCAAATGCTTTCAAATGAAAGTGTATGTTCCTTGCCTCCGCTTAGAGCTACTACCACAGGGAACAGAGCATAGAGAGCACACCGAGAACGAATTGAGTGAGTCAAGTTTGAAGAAGCTAGCACAAACCGTGTTGGATATACAGTTCCAAATGCATGTATCCCCATAAGGGAAAAGGAAGTGAAACTTAAAATTCAAAGTGCTCCTGCAAACGAACGCTTCAACCCTGAAGAACGAAATTTGGGCAGCCAAGTGAAACCGGTATACTCATCTTTGCTGCCAAGTATCATCAAGATCGGGTGAAAAAATTTTGCTGAGATTCCAGTAAACTCAGACTTCTGTGGAAGCTCTGCAAACACTTTCAAATGAAAGTATATTTTCCTTGCCTCTGCTTAGGGCTACTTCAACAGGAAACAAAGCATAGAGAGTGCACTGAGAACTAACTGAGTGAGTCAAGTTTCATGCAGCTAGTACCAACCGCGTTTGAGTTAGAGTTCCAAATGCCTGTATCCCTATAGGGGAAAATGAAGTGAAACCTCAAATTTCAAAGTGTTCCTGCAAACGAACTATTCAACCTAGAAGATCTAAATTTGGGCAGCCAAATGCAACCGGTCTACTTATCTTTGCTGTCGAGTAACAACAAGTTAGGGTGAAAAAATATTTGCTGAGAATCCAGGAAACTCACAGTTCTGTGGAATCACTGCAAAGGCTTTCAAATGAAAGTTTCTTTCCCTTGCCTCTGCTTAGGGTTACTTCAACAGAAAACAAAGCATAGAGATCACACTGAGAACTAGTTGAGTGAGTTTCAGTTTCAAGCAGCTAGCGTAAACCGTGTTTGATGTATAATTCCAGATGCATGTATCCCTATAAGGGAAAAGGAAGTGAAACCTAAACATTCAAAAGCGTTCCTGCAAACGAACTTTTCAACCTAGAAGAACGAAATTTGGGTAGCTAAGTGCAACTGGTAAACTCATCTTTCCTGACAAGTATCATCAAGATCAGGTGAGTAATTATTTGCAGAGATTCCAGTTAACTTGGAGCTCTGTTGAAGCACTGTAAATGCTTTCTTAGGAAAGCGAATGTTCCTTGCCTCCACTTAGGACCACTTCACCAGGGAACCAATCACAGAGAGCACACCGGGAACTAATTGAGTGAGTCATGCTTCAAGCAGCTAGCACAAAGAGTGTTTGATTTAGAGCTCCAAATGCATGTATTCCTACACGTTAAAATGATGAGAAACCCCCCAAATTCAATGTCTTCCTGAAAGCAAATGTTTCAACGTAGAAGAACGAAATTTTGGCAGCCAAATGCAACGGGTATGCTCATCTTTCTTACCTAGTATCAACAAGATCAAGTGAAAAAATATTCGCTGAAATTCCAGTAAACTTGGGAGTTTTGTGGAAGCTCTGCAAACACTTACATAAGAAAGTGTATTTTCCTTGCCTCTGCTTGGGTATACTTCAGCAGGGGACAATGCATAAAGAGCCACTGAGAAGTCATTGAGTGGGCCAAGTTTCAAACAGGTATCAAAAACTGTGTTTGATTGAGCATTCCAAATGCATGTATTCCTATAGGGAAAAAAGAAGTTAAACCTGAAAATTCAAAGTGTTCCTGCAAAGGAACTCTTCAACATAAGGTGACGAAATTTGGGCTGCCAAGTGCAATTCATCTACTCAGTTTTGCTGCCAAGTATCAACAAGATCCGGTGAAAAAATATCTGCTGAGAGTCCAGTAAACTCTGTTCTGTGGATGCTCTACAAACACTTTCAAATGAAAGTTTATTTGTCTCTGCTCTGCTTCGGTGTACATAAACCGGTAACAAAGCATAGAGAGCACAATGAGAATTCATTCAGTGAGTCAATTTTCAAGCAGCTAGCACAAACCGTGTTTGATTTCGATTTCCAAAAGCATGTATCCCTATAGGGGAAAATGTGGTAAAACCTAACTGATCCAAGTCATCCCACAAAGGAATGATTCAGCCTAGCAGAACAAAATTTGTGCTGCCAAGAGCAACTGGTATACACATTTTTTCTACCAAGTATCAACAAGTTCGGGTGAATAAACATTTGCTGAGATTCCAGTAAACTCAGAGTTCTCTGCAGCTTTGCAAATGCTTTCAAATGAAAGTGTATGTTCCTTGCCTCCGCTTAGAGCTACTACCACAGGGAACAGAGCATAGAGAGCACACCGAGAACGAATTGAGTGAGTCAAGTTTGAAGAAGCTAGCACAAACCGTGTTGGATATACAGTTCCAAATGCATGTATCCCCATAAGGGAAAAGGAAGTGAAACTTAAAATTCAAAGTGCTCCTGCAAACGAACGCTTCAACCCTGAAGAATGAAATTTGGGCAGCCAAGTGAAACCGGTGTACTCATCTTTGCTGCCAAGTATCATCAAGATCGGGTGAAAAAATTTTGCTGAGATTCCAGTAAACTCAGAGTTCTGTGGAAGCTCTGCAAACACTTTCAAATGAAAGTATATTTTCCTTGCCTCTGCTTAGGGCTACTTCAACAGGAAACAAAGCATAGAGAGTGCACTGAGAACTAACTGAGTGAGTCAAGTTTCATGCAGCTAGTACCAACCGCGTTTGAGTTAGAGTTCCAAATGCATGTATCCCTATAGGGGAAAATGAAGTGAAACCTCAAATTTCAAAGTGTTCCTGCAAACGAACTATTCAACCTAGAAGATCTAAATTTGGGCAGCCAAAAGCAACCGGTCTACTTATCTTTGCTGTCAAGTAACAACAAGTTAGGGTGAAAAAATATTTGCTGAGAATCCAGGAAACTCACAGTTCTGTGGAATCACTGCAAAGGCTTTCAAATGAAAGTTTCTTTCCCTTGCCTCTGCTTAGGGTTACTTCAACAGAAAACAAAGCATAGAGATCACACTGAGAACTAGTTGAGTGAGTTTCAGTTTCAAGCAGCTAGCGTAAACCGTGTTTGATGTATAATTCCAGATGCATGTATCCCTATAAGCGAAAAGTAAGTGAAACCTAAACATTCAAAAGCATTCCTGCAAACGAACTTTTCAACCTAGAAGAACGAAATTTGGGTAGCTAAGTGCAACTGGTAAACTCATCTTTCCTGACAAGTATCATCAAGATCAGGTGAGTAAATATTTGCAGAGATTCCAGTTAACTTGGAGCTCTGTTGAAGCTCTGTAAATGCTTTCTTAGGAAAGCGAATGTTCCTTGCCTCCACTTAGGACCACTTCACCAGGGAACCAATCACAGAGAGCACACCGGGAACTAATTGAGTGAGTCAAGCTTCAAGCAGCTGGCACAAAGAGTGTTTGATTTAGAGCTCCAAATGCATGTATTCCTACAGGTTAAAATGATGAGAAACCCCCCAAATTCAATGTCTTCCTGAAAGCAAATGTTTCAACGTAGAAGAACGAACTTTTGGCAGCCAAATGCAACGGGTATGCTCATCTTTCTTACCTAGTATCAACAAGATCAAGTGAAAAAATAGTCGCTGAAATTCCAGTAAACTTGGGAGTTTTGTGGAAGCTCTGCAAACACTTACATAAGAAAGTGTATTTTCCTTGCCTCTGCTTGGGGATACTTCAGCAGGGGACAATGCATAAAGAGCCACTGAGAAGTCATTGAGTGGGCCAAGTTTCAAACAGGTATCACAAACTGTGTTTGATTGAGCATTCCAAATGCATGTATTCCTATAGGGAAAAAAGAAGTTAAACCTGAAAATTCAAAGTGTTCCTGCAAAGGAACTCTTCAACATAAGGTGACGAAATTTGGGCTGCCAAGTGCAATTCATCTACTCAGTTTTGCTGCCAAGTATCAACAAGATCGGGTGAAAAAATATCTGCTGAGAGTCCAGTAAACTCTGTTCTGTGGATGCTCTACAAACACTTTCAAATGAAAGTTTATTTGTCTCTGCTCTGCTTCGGTGTACATAAACCGGTAACAAAGCATAGAGAGCACAGTGAGAATTCATTCAGTGAGTCAATTTTCAAGCAGCTAGCACAAACCGTGTTTGATTTCGATTTCCAAAAGCATGTATCCCTATAGGGGAAAATGTGGTAAAACCTAACTGATCCAAGTCATCCCGCAAAGGAATGATTCAGCCTAGCAGAACAAAATTTGTGCTGCCAAGAGCAACTGGTATACACATTTTTTCTACCAAGTATCAACAAGTTCGGGTGAATAAACTTTTGCTGAGATTCCAGTCAACTCAGAGTTCTCTGCAGCTTTGCAAATGCTTTCAAATGAAAGTGTATGTTCCTTGCCTCCGCTTAGAGCTACTACCACAGGGAACAGAGCATAGAGAGCACACCGAGAACGAATTGAGTGAGTCAAGTTTGAAGAAGCTAGCACAAACCGTGTTGGATATACAGTTCCAAATGCATGTATCCCCATAAGGGAAAAGGAAGTGAAACTTAAAATTCAAAGTGCTCCTGCAAACGAACGCTTCAACCCTGAAGAATGAAATTTGGGCAGCCAAGTGAAACCGGTGTACTCATCTTTGCTGCCAAGTATCATCAAGATCGGGTGAAAAAATTTTGCTGAGATTCCAGTAAACTCAGAGTTCTGTGGAAGCTCTGCAAACACTTTCAAATGAAAGTATATTTTCCTTGCCTCTGCTTAGGGCTACTTCAACAGGAAACAAAGCATAGAGAGTGCACTGAGAACTAACTGAGTGAGTCAAGTTTCATGCAGCTAGTACCAACCGCGTTTGAGTTAGAGTTCCAAATGCATGTATCCCTATAGGGGAAAATGAAGTGAAACCTCAAATTTCAAAGTGTTCCTGCAAACGAACTATTCAACCTAGAAGATCTAAATTTGGGCAGCCAAAAGCAACCGGTCTACTTATCTTTGCTGTCAAGTAACAACAAGTTAGGGTGAAAAAATATTTGCTGAGAATCCAGGAAACTCACAGTTCTGTGGAATCACTGCAAAGGCTTTCAAATGAAAGTTTCTTTCCCTTGCCTCTGCTTAGGGTTACTTCAACAGAAAACAAAGCATAGAGATCACACTGAGAACTAGTTGAGTGAGTTTCAGTTTCAAGCAGCTAGCGTAAACCGTGTTTGATGTATAATTCCAGATGCATGTATCCCTATAAGCGAAAAGTAAGTGAAACCTAAACATTCAAAAGCATTCCTGCAAACGAACTTTTCAACCTAGAAGAACGAAATTTGGGTAGCTAAGTGCAACTGGTAAACTCATCTTTCCTGACAAGTATCATCAAGATCAGGTGAGTAAATATTTGCAGAGATTCCAGTTAACTTGGAGCTCTGTTGAAGCTCTGTAAATGCTTTCTTAGGAAAGCGAATGTTCCTTGCCTCCACTTAGGACCACTTCACCAGGGAACCAATCACAGAGAGCACACCGGGAACTAATTGAGTGAGTCAAGCTTCAAGCAGCTGGCACAAAGAGTGTTTGATTTAGAGCTCCAAATGCATGTATTCCTACAGGTTAAAATGATGAGAAACCCCCCAAATTCAATGTCTTCCTGAAAGCAAATGTTTCAACGTAGAAGAACGAACTTTTGGCAGCCAAATGCAACGGGTATGCTCATCTTTCTTACCTAGTATCAACAAGATCAAGTGAAAAAATAGTCGCTGAAATTCCAGTAAACTTGGGAGTTTTGTGGAAGCTCTGCAAACACTTACATAAGAAAGTGTATTTTCCTTGCCTCTGCTTGGGGATACTTCAGCAGGGGACAATGCATAAAGAGCCACTGAGAAGTCATTGAGTGGGCCAAGTTTCAAACAGGTATCACAAACTGTGTTTGATTGAGCATTCCAAATGCATGTATTCCTATAGGGAAAAAAGAAGTTAAACCTGAAAATTCAAAGTGTTCCTGCAAAGGAACTCTTCAACATAAGGTGACGAAATTTGGGCTGCCAAGTGCAATTCATCTACTCAGTTTTGCTGCCAAGTATCAACAAGATCGGGTGAAAAAATATCTGCTGAGAGTCCAGTAAACTCTGTTCTGTTGATGCTCTACAAACACTTTCAAATGAAAGTTTATTTGTCTCTGCTCTGCTTCGGTGTACATAAACCGGTAACAAAGCATAGAGAGCACAGTGAGAATTCATTCAGTGAGTCAATTTTCAAGCAGCTAGCACAAACCGTGTTTGATTTCGATTTCCAAAAGCATGTATCCCTATAGGGGAAAATGTGGTAAAACCTAACTGATCCAAGTCATCCCGCAAAGGAATGATTCAGCCTAGCAGAACAAAATTTGTGCTGCCAAGAGCAACTGGTATACACATTTTTTCTACCAAGTATCAACAAGTTCGGGTGAATAAACTTTTGCTGAGATTCCAGTCAACTCAGAGTTCTCTGCAGCTTTGCAAATGCTTTCAAATGAAAGTGTATGTTCCTTGCCTCCGCTTAGAGCTACTACCACAGGGAACAGAGCATAGAGAGCACACCGAGAACGAATTGAGTGAGTCAAGTTTGAAGAAGCTAGCACAAACCGTGTTGGATATACAGTTCCAAATGCATGTATCCCCATAAGGGAAAAGGAAGTGAAACTTAAAATTCAAAGTGCTCCTGCAAACGAACGCTTCAACCCTGAAGAACGAAATTTGGGCAGCCAAGTGAAACCGGTATACTCATCTTTGCTGCCAAGTATCATCAAGATCGGGTGAAAAAATTTTGCTGAGATTCCAGTCAACTCAGAGTTCTGTGGAAGCTCTGCAAACACTTTCAAATGAAAGTATATTTTCCTTGCCTCTGCTTAGGGCTACTTCATCAGGAAACAAAGCATAGAGAGTGCACTGAGAACTAACTGAGTGAGTCAAGTTTCATGCAGCTAGTACCAACCGCGTTTGAGTTAGAGTTCCAAATGCATGTATCCCTATAGGGGAAAATGAAGTGAAACCTCAAATTTCAAAGTGTTCCTGCAAACGAACTATTCAACCTAGAAGATCTAAATTTGGGCAGCCAAAAGCAACCGGTCTACTTATCTTTGCTGTCGAGTAACAACAAGTTAGGGTGAAAAAATATTTGCTGAGAATCCAGGAAACTCACAGTTCTGTGGAATCACTGCAAAGGCTTTCAAATGAAAGTTTCTTTCCCTTGCCTCTGCTTAGGGTTACTTCAACAGAAAACAAAGCATAGAGATCACACTGAGAACTAGTTGAGTGAGTTTCAGTTTCAAGCAGCTAGCGTAAACCGTGTTTGATGTATAATTCCAGATGCATGTATCCCTATAAGCGAAAAGTAAGTGAAACCTAAACATTCAAAAGCATTCCTGCAAACGAACTTTTCAACCTAGAAGAACGAAATTTGGGTAGCTAAGTGCAACTGGTAAACTCATCTTTCCTGACAAGTATCATCAAGATCAGGTGAGTAAATATTTGCAGAGATTCCAGTTAACTTGGAGCTCTGTTGAAGCTCTGTAAATGCTTTCTTAGGAAAGCGAATGTTCCTTGCCTCCACTTAGGACCACTTCACCAGGGAACCAATCACAGAGAGCACACCGGGAACTAATTGAGTGAGTCAAGCTTCAAGCAGCTGGCACAAAGAGTGTTTGATTTAGAGCTGGAAATGCATGTATTCCTACAGGTTAAAATGATGAGAAACCCCCCAAATTCAATGTCTTCCTGAAAGCAAATGTTTCAACGTAGAAGAATGAACTTTTGGCAGCCAAATGCAACGGGTATGCTCATCTTTCTTACCTAGTATCAACAAGATCAAGTGAAAAAATATTCGCTGAAATTCCAGTAAACTTGGGAGTTTTGTGGAAGCTCTGCAAACACTTACATAAGAAAGTGTATTTTCCTTGCCTCTGCTTGGGGATACTTCAGCAGGGGACAATGCATAAAGAGCCACTGAGAAGTCATTGAGTGGGCCAAGTTTCAAACAGGTATCACAAACTGTGTTTGATTGAGCATTCCAAATGCATGTATTCCTATAGGGAAAAAAGAAGTTAAACCTGAAAATTCAAAGTGTTCCTGCAAAGGAACTCTTCAACATAAGGTGACGAAATTTGGGCTGCCAAGTTCAATTCATCTACTCAGTTTTGCTGCCAAGTATCAACAAGATCGGGTGAAAAAATATCTGCTGAGAGTCCAGTAAACTCTGTTCTGTGGATGCTCTACAAACACTTTCAAATGAAAGTTTATTTGTCTCTGCTCTGCTTCGGTGTACATAAACCGGTAACAAAGCATAGAGAGCACAATGAGAATTCATTCAGTGAGTCAATTTTCAAGCAGCTAGCACAAACCGTGTTTGATTTCGATTTCCAAAAGCATGTATCCCTATAGGGGAAAATGTGGTAAAACCTAACTGATCCAAGTCATCCCGCAAAGGAATGATTCAGCCTAGCAGAACAAAATTTGTGCTGCCAAGAGCAACTGGTATACACATTTTTTCTACCAAGTATCAACAAGTTCGGGTGAATAAACATTTGCTGAGATTCCAGTAAACTCAGAGTTCTCTGCAGCTTTGCAAATGCTTTCAAATGAAAGTGTATGTTCCTTGCCTCCGCTTAGAGCTACTACCACAGGGAACAGAGCATAGAGAGCACACCGAGAACGAATTGAGTGAGTCAAGTTTGAAGAAGCTAGCACAAACCGTGTTGGATATACAGTTCCAAATGCATGTATCCCCATAAGGGAAAAGGAAGTGAAACTTAAAATTCAAAGTGCTCCTGCAAACGAACGCTTCAACCCTGAAGAATGAAATTTGGGCAGCCAAGTGAAACCGGTGTACTCATCTTTGCTGCCAAGTATCATCAAGATCGGGTGAAAAAATTTTGCTGAGATTCCAGTAAACTCAGAGTTCTGTGGAAGCTCTGCAAACACTTTCAAATGAAAGTATATTTTCCTTGCCTCTGCTTAGGGCTACTTCAACAGGAAACAAAGCATAGAGAGTGCACTGAGAACTAACTGAGTGAGTCAAGTTTCATGCAGCTAGTACCAACCGCGTTTGAGTTAGAGTTCCAAATGCATGTATCCCTATAGGGGAAAATGAAGTGAAACCTCAAATTTCAAAGTGTTCCTGCAAACGAACTATTCAACCTAGAAGATCTAAATTTGGGCAGCCAAATGCAACCGGTCTACTTATCTTTGCTGTCGAGTAACAACAAGTTAGGGTGAAAAAATATTTGCTGAGAATCCAGGAAACTCACAGTTCTGTGGAATCACTGCAAAGGCTTTCAAATGAAAGTTTCTTTCCCTTGCCTCTGCTTAGGGTTACTTCAACAGAAAACAAAGCATAGAGATCACACTGAGAACTAGTTGAGTGAGTTTCAGTTTCAAGCAGCTAGCGTAAACCGTGTTTGATGTATAATTCCAGATGCATGTATCCCTATAAGGGAAAAGGAAGTGAAACCTAAACATTCAAAAGCGTTCCTGCAAACGAACTTTTCAACCTAGAAGAACGAAATTTGGGTAGCTAAGTGCAACTGGTAAACTCATCTTTCCTGACAAGTATCATCAAGATCAGGTGAGTAATTATTTGCAGAGATTCCAGTTTACTTGGAGCTCTGTTGAAGCACTGTAAATGCTTTCTTAGGAAAGCGAATGTTCCTTGCCTCCACTTAGGACCACTTCACCAGGGAACCAATCACAGAGAGCACACCGGGAACTAATTGAGTGAGTCAAGCTTCAAGCAGCTAGCACAAACAGTGTTTGATTTAGAGCTCCAAATGCATGTATTCCTATAGGTTAAAATGAAGAGAAACCCCCCAAATTCAATGTCTTCCTGAAAGCAAATGTTTCAACGTAGAAGAACGAAATTTTGGCAGCCAAATGCAACTGGTATGCTCATCTTTCTTACCTAGTATCAACAAGATCAAGTGAAAAAATATTCGCTGAAATTCCAGTAAACTTGGGAGTTTTGTGGAAGCTCTGCAAACACTTACATAAGAAAGTGTATTTTCCTTGCCTCTGCTTGGGGATACTTCAGCAGGGGACAATGCATCAAGAGCCACTGAGAAGTCATTGAGTGGGCCAAGTTTCAAACAGGTATCACAAACTGTGTTTGATTGAGCATTCCAAATGCATGTATTCCTATAGGGAAAAAAGAAGTTAAACCTGAAAATTCAAAGTGTTCCTGCAAAGGAACTCTTAAACATAAGGTGACGAAATTTGGGCTGCCAAGTGCAATTCATCTACTCAGTTTTGCTGCCAAGTATCAACAAGATCGGGTGAAAAAATATCTGCTGAGAGTCCAGTAAACTCTGTTCTGTGGATGCTCTACAAACACTTTCAAATGAAAGTTTATTTTTCTCTGCTCTGCTTCGGTGTACATAAACCGGTAACAAAGCATAGAGAGCACAATGAGAATTCATTCAGTGAGTCAATTTTCAAGCAGCTAGCACAAACCGTGTTTGATTTCGATTTCCAAAAGCATGTACCCCTATAGGGGAAAATGTGGTAAAACCTAACTGATCCAAGTCATCCTGCAAAGGAATGATTCAGCCTAGCAGAACAAAATGTGTGCTGCCAAGAGCAACTGGTATACACATTTTTTCTACCAAGTATCAACAAGTTCGGGTGAATAAACATTTGCTGAGATTCCAGTAAACTCCGAATTCTCTGCAGCTTTGCAAATGCTTTCAAATGAAAGAGTATGTTCCTTGCCTCCGCTTAGAGCTACCACCACAGGGAACAAAGCATAGAGAGCACACCGAGAACGAATTGAGTGAGTCAAGTTTGAAGAAGCTAGCACAAACCGTGTTGGATATACAGTTCCAAATGCATGTATCCCCATAAGGGAAAAGGAAGTGAAACTTAAAATTCAAAGTGCTCCTGCAAACGAACACTTCAACCCTGAAGAACGAAATTTGGGCAGCCAAGTGAAACCGGTATACTCATCTTTGCTGCCAAGTATCATCAAGATCGGGTGAAAAAATTTTGCTGAGATTCCAGTAAACTCAGCGTTCTGTGGAAGCTCTGCAAACACTTTCAAATGAAAGTATATTTTCCTTGCCTCTGCTTAGGGCTACTTCAACAGGAAACAAAGCATAGAGAGTGCACTGAGAACTAACTGAGTGAGTCAAGTTTCATGCAGCTAGTACCAACAGCGTTTGAGTTAGAGTTCCAAATGCATGTATCCCTATAGGGGAAAATGAAGTGAAACCTCAAATTTCAAAGTGTTCCTGCAAACGAACTATTCAACCTAGAAGATCTAAATTTGGGCAGCCAAATGCAACCGGTCTACTTATCTTTGCTGTCGAGTAACAACAAGTTAGGGTGAAAAAATATTTGCTGAGAATCCAGGAAACTCACAGTTCTGTGGAATCACTGCAAAGGCTTTCAAATGAAAGTTTCTTTCCCTTGCCTCTGCTTAGGGTTACTTCAACAGAAAACAAAGCATAGAGATCACACTGAGAACTAGTT
This sequence comes from Marmota flaviventris, assembly GCF_047511675.1. Lineage (NCBI taxonomy): Eukaryota > Metazoa > Chordata > Mammalia > Rodentia > Sciuridae > Marmota > Marmota flaviventris. Next base: position 24,271 of record NW_027288233.1, read on the forward strand.
GAGTGAGTTTCAGTTTCAAGCAGCTAGCGTAAACCGTGTTTGATGTATAATTCCAGATGCATGTATCCCTATAAGGGAAAAGGAAGTGAAACCTAAACATTCAAAATCGTTCCTGCAAACGAACTTTTCAACCTAGAAGAACGAAATTTGGGTAGCTAAGTGCAACTGGTAAACTCATCTTTCCTGACAAGTATCATCACGATCAGGTGAGTAATTATTTGCAGAGATTCCAGTTAACTTGGAGCTCTGTTGAAGCACTGTAAATGCTTTCTTAGGAAAGCGAATGTTCCTTGCCTCCACTTAGGACCACTTCACCAGGGAACCAATCACAGAGAGCACACCAGGAACTAATTGAGTGAGTAAAGCTTCAAGCAGCTAGCACAAACAGTGTTTGATTTAGAGCTCCAAATGCATGTATTCCTATAGGTTAAAATGAAGAGAAACCCCCCAAATTCAATGTCTTCCTGAAAGCAAATGTTTCAACGTAGAAGAACGAAATTTTGGCAGCCAAATGCAACTGGTATGCTCATCTTTCTTACCTAGTATCAACAAGATCAAGTGAAAAAATATTCGCTGAAATTCCAGTAAACTTGGGAGTTTTGTGGAAGCTCTGCAAACACTTACATAAGAAAGTGTATTTTCCTTGCCTCTGCTTGGGGATACCTCAGCAGGGGACAATGCATAAAGAGCCACTGAGAAGTCATTGAGTGGGCCAAGTTTCAAACAGGTATCACAAACTGTGTTTGATTGAGCATTCCAAATGCATGTATTCCTATAGGGAAAAAAGTAGTTAAACCTGAAAATTCAAAGTGTTCCTGCAAAGGAACTCTTAAACATAAGGTGACGAAATTTGGGCTGCCAAGTGCAATTCATCTACTCAGTTTTGCTGCCAAGTATCAACAAGATCGGGTGAAAAAATATCTGCTGAGAGTCCAGTAAACTCTGTTCTGTGGATGCTCTACAAACACTTTCAAATGAAAGTTTATTTTTCTCTGCTCTGCTTCGGTGTACATAAACCGGTAACAAAGCATAGAGAGCACAATGAGAATTCATTCAGTGAGTCAATTTTCAAGCAGCTAGCACAAACCGTGTTTGATTTCGATTTCCAAAAGCATGTACCCCTATAGGGGAAAATGTGGTAAAACCTAACTGATCCAAGTCATCCTGCAAAGGAATGATTCAGCCTAGCAGAACAAAATTTGTGCTGCCAAGAGCAACTGGTATACACATTTTTTCTACCAAGTATCAACAAGTTCGGGTGAATAAACATTTGCTGAGATTCCAGTAAACTCCGAATTCTCTGCAGCTTTGCAAATGCTTTCAAATGAAAGAGTATGTTCCTTGCCTCCGCTTAGAGCTACCACCACAGGGAACAAAGCATAGAGAGCACACCGAGAATGAATTGAGTGAGTCAAGTTTGAAGAAGCTAGCACAAACCGTGTTGGATATACAGTTCCAAATGCATGTATCCCCATAAGGGAAAAGGAAGTGAAACTTAAAATTCAAAGTGCTCCTGCAAACGAATGCTTCAACCCTGAAGAACGAAATTTGGGCAGCCAAGTGAAACCGGTATACTCATCTTTGCTGCCAAGTATCATCAAGATCGGGTGAAAAAATTTTGCTGAGATTCCAGTAAACTCAGAGTTCTGTGGAAGCTCTGCAAACACTTTCAAATGAAAGTATATTTTCCTTGCCTCTGCTTAGGGCTACTTCAACAGGAAACAAAGCATAGAGAGTGCACTGAAAACTAACTGAGTGAGTCAAGTTTCATGCAGCTAGTACCAACCGCGTTTGAGTTAGAGTTCCAAATGCATGTATCCCTATAGGGGAAAATGAAGTGAAACCTCAAATTTCAAAGTGTTCCTGCAAACGAACTATTCAACCTAGAAGATCTAAATTTGGGCAGCCAAATGCAACCGGTCTACTTATCTTTGCTGTCGAGTAACAACAAGTTAGGGTGAAAAAATATTTGCTGAGAATCCAGGAAACTCACAGTTCTGTGGAATCACTGCAAAGGCTTTCAAATGAAAGTTTCTTTCCCTTGCCTCTGCTTAGGGTTACTTCAACAGAAAACAAAGCATAGAGATCACACTGAGAACTAGTTGAGTGAGTTTCAGTTTCAAGCAGCTAGCGTAAACCGTGTTTGATGTATAATTCCAGATGCATGTATCCCTATAAGGGAAAAGGAAGTGAAACCTAAACATTCAAAAGCGTTCCTGCAAACGAACTTTTCAACCTAGAAGAAAGAAAATTTGGGTAGCTAAGTGCAACTGGTAAACTCATCTTTCCTGACAAGTATCATCAAGATCAGGTGAGTAATTATTTGCAGAGATTCCAGTTTACTTGGAGCTCTGTTGAAGCACTGTAAATGCTTTCTTAGGAAAGCGAATGTTCCTTGCCTCCACTTAGGACCACTTCACCAGGGAACCAATCACAGAGAGCACACTGGGAACTAATTGAGTGAGTCAAGCTTCAAGCAGCTAGCACAAACAGTGTTTGATTTAGAGCTCCAAATGCATGTATTCCTATAGGTTAAAATGAAGAGAAACCCCCCAAATTCAATGTCTTCCTGAAAGCAAATGTTTCAACGTAGAAGAACGAAATTTTGGCAGCCAAATGCACCTGGTATGCTCATCTTTCTTACCTAGTATCAACAAGATCAAGTGAAAAAATATTCGCTGAAATTAAGGTAAACTTGGGAGTTTTGTGGAAGCTCTGCAAACACTTACATAAGAAAGTGTATTTTCCTTGCCTCTGCTTGGGGATACTTCAGCAGGGGACAATGCATCAAGAGCCACTGAGAAGTCATTGAGTGGGCCAAGTTTCAAACAGGTATCACAAACTGTGTTTGATTGAGCATTCCAAATGCATGTATTCCTATAGGGAAAAAAGAAGTTAAACCTGAAAATTCAAAGTGTTCCTGCAAAGGAACTCTTAAACATAAGGTGACGAAATTTGGGCTGCCAAGTGCAATTCATCTACTCAGTTTTGCTGCCAAGTATCAACAAGATCGGGTGAAAAAATATCTGCTGAGAGTCCAGTAAACTCTGTTCTGTGGATGCTCTACAAACACTTTCAAATGAAAGTTTATTTTTCTCTGCTCTGCTTCGGTGTACATAAACCGGTAAGAAAGCATAGAGAGCACAATGAGAATTCATTCAGTGAGTCAATTTTCAAGCAGCTAGCACAAACCGTGTTTGATTTCGATTTCCAAAAGCATGTACCCCTATAGGGGAAAATGTGGTAAAACCTAACTGATCCAAGTCATCCTGCAAAGGAAATGATTCAGCCTAGCAGAACAAAATGTGTGCTGCCAAGAGCAACTGGTATACACATTTTTTCTACCAAGTATCAACAAGTTCGGGTGAATAAACATTTGCTGAGATTCCAGTCAACTCAGAGTTCTCTGCAGCTTTGCAAATGCTTTCAAATGAAAGTGTATGTTCCTTGCCTCCGCTTAGAGCTACTGCCACAGGGAACAGAGCATAGAGAGCACACCGAGAACGAATTGAGTGAGTCAAGTTTGAAGAAGCTAGCACAAACCGTGTTGGATATACAGTTCCAAATGCATGTATCCCCATAAGGGAAAAGGAAGTGAAACTTAAAATTCAAAGTGCTCCTGCAAACGAATGCTTCAACCCTGAAGAACGAAATTTGGGCAGCCAAGTGAAACCGGTATACTCATCTTTGCTGCCAAGTATCATCAAGATCGGGTGAAAAAAATTTTGCGGAGATTCCAGTAAACTCAGAGTTCTTGTGGAAGCTCTGCAAACACTTTCAAATGAAAGTATATTTTCCTTGCCTCTGCTTAGGGCTACTTCAACAGGAAACAAAGCATAGAGAGTGCACTGAGAACTAACTGAGTGAGTCAAGTTTCATGCAGCTAGTACCAACCGCGTTTGAGTTAGAGTTCCAAATGCATGTATCCCTATAGGGGAAAATGAAGTGAAACCTCAAATTTCAAAGTGTTCCTGCAAACGAACTATTCAACCTAGAAGATCTAAATTTGGGCAGCCAAATGCAACCGGTCTACTTATCTTTGCTGTCGAGTAACAACAAGTTAGGGTGAAAAAATATTTGCTGAGAATCCAGGAAACTCACAGTTCTGTGGAATCACTGCAAAGGCTTTCAAATGAAAGTTTTCTTTCCTTGCCTCTGCTTAGGGTTACTTCAACAGAAAACAAAGCATAGAGATCACACTGAGAACTAGTTGAGTGAGTTTCAGTTTCCAAGCAGCTAGCGTAAACCGTGTTTGATGTATAATTCCAGATGCATGTATCCCTACAAGGGAAAAGGAAGTGAAACCTAAACATTCAAAAGCGTTCCTGCAAACGAACTTTTCAACCTAGAAGAACGAAATTTGGGTAGCTAAGTGCAACTGGTAAACTCATCTTTCCTGACAAGTATCATCAAGATCAGGTGAGTAAAATATTTGCAGAGATTCCAGTTAACTTGGAGCTCTGTTGAAGCTCTGTAAATGCTTTCTTAGGAAAGCGAATGTTCCTTGCCTCCACTTAGGACCACTTCCACCAGGGAACCAATCACAGAGAGCACACCGGGAACTAATTGAGTGAGTCAAGCTTCAAGCAGCTGGCACAAACAGTGTTTGATTTAGAGCTCCAAATGCATGTATTCCTATAGGTTAAAATGATGAGAAACCCCCCAAATTCAATGTCTTCCTGAAAGCAAATGTTTCAACGTAGAAGAACGAAATTTTGGCAGCCAAATGCAACTGGTATGCTCATCTTTCTTACCTAGTATCACAAGATCAAGTGAAAAAATAGTCGCTGAAATTCCAGTAAACTTGGGAGTTTTGCGGAAGCTCTGCAAACACTTACATAAGAAAGTGTATTTTCCTTGCCTCTGCTTGGGGATACTTCAGCAGGGGACAATGCATAAAGAGCCACTGAGAAGTCATTGAGTGGGGCCCAAGTTTCAAACAGGTATCACAAACTGTGTTTGATTGAGCATTCCAAATGCATGTATTCCTATAGGGAAAAAAAGAAGTTAAACCTGAAAATTCAAAGTGTTCCTGCAAAGGAACTCTTCAACGTAAGATGACGAAATTTGGGCTGCCAAGTGCAACTCATCTACTCAGTTTTGCTGCCAAGTATCAACAAGATCGGGTGAAAAATATCTGCTGAGAGTCCAGTAAACTCTGTTCTGTGGATGCTCTACAAACACTTTCAAATGAAAGTTTATTTTTCTCTGCTCTGCTTCGGTGTACATAAACCGGTAACAAAGCATAGAGAGCACAATGAGAATTCATTCAGTGAGTCAATTTTCAAGCAGCTAGCACAAAACCGTGTTTGATTTCGATTTCCAAAAGCATGTATCCCTAGAGGGGAAAATGTAGTAAAACCTAACTAATCCAAGTCATCCTGCAAAGGAATGATTCAGCCTAGCAGAACAAATTTGTGCTGCCAAGAGCAACTGGTATACACATTTTTTCTACCAAGTATCAACGAGTTCGGGTGAATAAACATTTGCTGAGATTCCAGTCAACTCAGAGTTCTCTGCAGCTTTGCAAATGCTTTCAAATGAAAGTGTATGTTCCTTGCCTCCGCTTAGAGCTACTGCCACAGGGAACAGAGCATAGAGAGCACACCGAGAACGAATTGAGTGAGTCAAGTTTGAAGAAGCTAGCACAAACCGTGTTGGATATACAGTTCCAAATGCATGTATCCCCATAAGGGAAAAGAAAGTGAAACTTAAAATTCAAAGTGCTCCTGCAAACGAATGCTTCAACCCTGAAGAACGAAATTTTGGGCAGCCAAGTGAAACCGGTATACTCATCTTTGCTGCCAAGTATCATCAAGATCGGGTGAAAAAATTTTGCGGAGATTCCAGTAAACTCAGAGTTCTGTGGAAGCTCTGCAAACACTTTCAAATGAAAGTATATTTTCCTTGCCTCTGCTTAGGGCTACTTCAACAGGAAACAAAGCATAGAGAGTGCACTGAGAACTAACTGAGTGATTCAAGTTTCATGCAGCTAGTACCAACCGCGTTTGAGTTAGAGTTCCAAATGCATGTATCCCTATAGGGGAAAATGAAGTGAAACCTCAAATTTCAAAGTTGTTCCTGCAAACGAACTATTCAACCTAGAAGATCTAAATTTGGGCAGCCAAATGCAACCGGTCTACTTATCTTTGCTGTCGAGTAACAACAAGTTAGGGTGAAAAAATATTTGCTGAGAATCCAGGAAACTCACAGTTCTGTGGAATCACTGCAAAGGCTTTCAAATGAAAGTTTCTTTCCCTTGCCTCTGCTTAGGGTTACTTCAACAGAAAACAAAGCATAGAGATCACACTGAGAACTAGTTGAGTGAGTTTCAGTTTCAAGCAGCTAGCGTAAACCGTGTTTGATGTATAATTCCAGATGCATGTATCCCTACAAGGGAAAAGGAAGTGAAACCTAAACATTCAAAAGCGTTCCTGCAAACGAACTTTTCAACCTAGAAGAACGAAATTTGGGTAGCTAAGTGCAACTGGTAAACTCATCTTTCCTGACAAGTATCATCAAGATCAGGTGAGTAAATATTTGCAGAGATTCCAGTTAACTTGGAGCTCTGTTGAAGCTCTGTAAATGCTTTCTTAGGAAAGCGAATGTTCCTTGCCTCCACTTAGGACCACTTCACCAGGGAACCAATCACAGAGAGCACACCGGGAACTAATTGAGTGAGTCAAGCTTCAAGCAGCTGGCACAAACAGTGTTTGATTTAGAGCTCCAAATGCATGTATTCCTATAGGTTAAAATGATGAGAAACCCCCCAAATTCAATGTCTTCCTGAAAGCAAATGTTTCAACGTAGAAGAACGAAATTTTGGCAGCCAAATGCAACTGGTATGCTCATCTTTCTTACCTAGTATCAACAAGATCAAGTGAAAAAATAGTCGCTGAAATTCCAGTAAACTTGGGAGTTTTGCGGAAGCTCTGCAAACACTTACATAAGAAAGTGTATTTTCCTTGCCTCTGCTTGGGGATACTTCAGCAGGGGACAATGCATAAAGAGCCACTGAGAAGTCATTGAGTGGGCCAAGTTTCAAACAGGTATCACAAACTGTGTTTGATTGAGCATTCCAAATGCATGTATTCCTATAGGGAAAAAAAGAAGTTAAACCTGAAAATTCAAAGTGTTCCTGCAAAGGAACTCTTCAACGTAAGATGACGAAATTTGGGCTGCCAAGTGCAACTCATCTACTCAGTTTTGCTGCCAAGTATCAAACAAGATCGGGTGAAAAAATATCTGCTGAGAGTCCAGTAAACTCTGTTCTGTGGATGCTCTACAAACACTTTCAAATGAAAGTTTATTTTTCTCTGCTCTGCTTCGGTGTACATAAACCGGTAACAAAGCATAGAGAGCACAATGAGAATTCATTCAGTGAGTCAATTTTCAAGCAGCTAGCACAAACCGTGTTTGATTTCGATTTCCAAAAGCATGTATCCCTAGAGGGGAAAATGTAGTAAAACCTAACTAATCCAAGTCATCCTGCAAAGGAATGATTCAGCCTAGCAGAACAAAATTTGTGCTGCCAAGAGCAACTGGTATACACATTTTTTCTACCAAGTATCAACGAGTTCGGGTGAATAAACATTTGCTGAGATTCCAGTCAACTCAGAGTTCTCTGCAGCTTTGCAAATGCTTTCAAATGAAAGTGTATGTTCCTTGCCTCCGCTTAGAGCTACTGCCACAGGGAACAGAGCATAGAGAGCACACCGAGAACGAATTGAGTGAGTCAAGTTTGAAGAAGCTAGCACAAACCGTGTTGGATATACAGTTCCAAATGCATGTATCCCCATAAGGGAAAAGGAAGTGAAACTTAAAATTCAAAGTGCTCCTGCAAACGAACGCTTCAACCCTGAAGAACGAATTTGGGCAGCCAAGTGAAACCGGTATACTCATCTTTGCTGCCAAGTATCATCAAGTTTGGGTGAAAAAATTTTGCTGAGATTCCAGTAAACTCAGAGTTCTGTGGAAGCTCTGCAAACACTTCAAATGAAAGTATATTTTCCTTGCCTCTGCTTAGGGCTACTTCAACAGGAAACAAAGCATAGAGAGTGCACTGAGAACTAACTGAGTGAGTCAAGTTTCATGCAGCTAGTACCAACCGCGTTTGAGTTAGAGTTCCAAATGCATGTATCCCTATAGGGGAAAATGAAGTGAAACCTCAAAATTCAAAGTGTTCCTGCAAACGAACTATTCAACCTAGAAGATCTAAATTTTGGGCAGCCAAATGCAACCGGTCTACTTATCTTTGCTGTCGAGTAACAACAAGTTAGGGTGAAAAAATATTTGCTGAGAATCCAGGAAACTCACAGTTCTGTGGAATCACTGCAAAGGCTTCAAATGAAAGTTTCTTTCCCTTGCCTCTGCTTAGGGTTACTTCAACAGAAAAACAAAGCATAGAGATCACACTGAGAACTAGTTGAGTGAGTTTCAGTTTCAAGCAGCTGGCGTAAACCCTGTTTGATGTATAATTCCAGATGCATGTATCCCTATAAGGGAAAAGGGAAAGTGAAACCTAAACATTCAAAAGCGTTCCTGCAAACGAACTTTTCAACCTAGAAGAACGAAATTTGGGTAGCTAAGTGCAACTGGTAAACTCATCTTTCCTGACAAGTATCATCAAGATCAGGTGAGTAAATATTTGCAGAGATTCCAGTTAACTTGGAGCTCTGTTGAAGCTCTGTAAATGCTTTCTTAGGAAAGCGAATGTTCCTTGCCTCCACTTAGGACCACTTCACCAGGGAACCAATCACAGAGAGCACACCGGGAACTAATTGAGTGAGTCAAGCTTCAAGCAGCTGGCACAAACAGTGTTTGATTTAGAGCTCCAAATGCATGTATTCCTATAGGTTAAAATGATGAGGAAACCCCCCAAATTCAATGTCTTCCTGAAAGCAAATGTTTCAACGTAGAAGAACGAAATTTTGGCAGCCAAATGCAACTGGTATGCTCATCTTTCTTACCTAGTATCAACAAGATCAAGTGAAAAAATAGTCGCTGAAATTCCAGTAAACTTGGGAGTTTTGTGGAAGCTCTGCAAACACTTACATAAGAAAGGGTATTTTCCTTGCCTCTGCTTGGGGATACTTCAGCAGGGGACAATGCATAAAGAGCCACTGAGAAGTCATTGAGTGGGCCAAGTTTCAAACAGGTATCACAAACTGTGTTTGATTGAGCATTCCAAATGCATGTATTCCTATAGGGAAAAAAAGAAGTTAAACCTGAAAATTCAAAGTGTTCCTGCAAAGGAACTCTTCAACGTAAGATGACGAAATTTGGGCTGCCAAGTGCAACTCATCTACTCAGTTTTGCTGCCAAGTATCAACAAGATCCGGTGAAAAAATATCTGCTGAGAGTCCAGTAAACTCTGTTCTGTGGATGCTCTACAAACACTTTCAAATGAAAGTTTATTTTTCTCTGCTCTGCTTCGGTGTACATAAACCGGTAACAAAGCATAGAGAGCACAATGAGAATTCATTCAGTGAGTCAATTTTCAAGCAGCTAGCACAAACCGTGTTTGATTTCGATTTCCAAAAGCATGTATCCCTAGAGGGGAAAATGTAGTAAACCTAACTAATCCAAGTCATCCTGCAAAGGAATGATTCAGCCTAGCAGAACAAAATTTGTGCTGCCAAGAGCAACTGGTATACACATTTTTTCTACCAAGTATCAACGAGTTCGGGTGAATAAACATTTGCTGAGATTCCAGTAAACTCAGAGTTCTCTGCAGCTTTGCAAATGCTTTCAAATGAAAGTGTATGTTCCTTGCCTCCGCTTAGAGCTACTGCCACAGGGAACAGAGCATAGAGAGCACACCGAGAACGAATTGAGTGAGTCAAGTTTGAAGAAGCTAGCACAAACCGTGTTGGATATACAGTTCCAAATGCATGTATCCCCATAAGGGAAAAGGAAGTGAAACTTAAAATTCAAAGTGCTCCTGCAAAGGAACGCTTCAACCCTGAAGAACGAAATTTGGGCAGCCAAGTGAAACCGGTATACTCATCTTTTGCTGCCAAGTATCATCAAGTTCGGGTGAAAAAATTTTGCTGAGATTCCAGTAAACTCAGAGTTCTGTGGAAGCTCTGCAAACACTTTCAAATGAAAGTATATTTTCCTTGCCTCTGCTTAGGGCTACTTCAACAGGAAACAAAGCATAGAGAGTGCACTGAGAACTAACTGAGTGAGTCAAGTTTCATGCAGCTAGTACCAACCGCGTTTGAGTTAGAGTTCCAAATGCATGTATCCCTATAGGGGAAAATGAAGTGAAACCTCAAAATTCAAAGTGTTCCTGCAAACGAACTATTCAACCTAGAAGATCTAAATTTGGGCAGCCAAATGCAACCGGTCTACTTATCTTTGCTGTCGAGTAACAACAAGTTAGGGTGAAAAAATATTTGCTGAGAATCCAGGAAACTCACAGTTCTGTGGAATCACTGCAAAGGCTTTCAAATGAAAGTTTCTTTCCCTTGCCTCTGCTTAGGGTTACTTCAACAGAAAACAAAGCATAGAGATCACACTGAGAACTAGTTGAGTGAGTTTCAGTTTCAAGCAGCTGGCGTAAACCCTGTTTGATGTGTAATTCCAGATGCATGTATCCCTATAAGGGAAAAGGAAGTGAAACCTAAACATTCAAAAAGCGTTCCTGCAACGAACTTTTCAACCTAGAAGAACGAAATTTGGGTAGGTAAGTGCAACTGGTAAACTCATCTTCCTGACAAGTATCATCAAGATCAGGTGAGTAAATATTGCAGAGATTCCAGTTAACTTGGAGCTCTGTTGAAGCTCTGTAAATGCTTTCTTAGGAAAGCGAATGTTCCTTGCCTCCACTTAGGACCACTTCACCAGGGAACCAATCACAGAGAGCACACCGGGAACTAATTGAGTGAGTCAAGCTTCAAGCAGCTGGCACAAACAGTGTTTGATTTAGAGCTCCAAATGCATGTATTCCTATAGGTTAAAATGATGAGAAACCCCCCAAATTCAATGTCTTCCTGAAAGCAAATGTTTCAACGTAGAAGAACGAAATTTTGGCAGCCAAATGCAACTGGTATGCTCATCTTTCTTACCTAGTATCAACAAGATCAAGTGAAAAAATATGCGCTGAAATTCCAGTAAACTTGGAGTTTTGTGGAAGCTCTGCAAACACTTACATAGAAAAGTGTATTTTCCTTGCCTCTGCTTGGGGATACTTCAGCAGGGGACAATGCATAAAGAGCCACTGAGAAGTCATTGAGTGGGGCCAAGTTTCAAACAGGTATCACAAACTGTGTTTGATTGAGCATTCCAAATGCATGTATTCCTATAGGGAAAAAAAGAAGTTAAACCTGAAAATTCAAAGTGTTCCTGCAAAGGAACTCTTCAACGTAAGATGACGAAATTTGGGCTGCCAAGTGCAACTCATCTACTCAGTTTTGCTGCCAAGTATCAACAAGATCGGGTGAAAAAATATCTGCTGAGAGTCCAGTAAACTCTGTTCTGTGGATGCTCTACAAACACTTTCAAATGAAAGTTTATTTTTCTCTGCTCTGCTTCGGTGTACATAAACCGGTAACAAAGCTAGAGAGCACAATGAGAATTCATTCAGTGAGTCAATTTTCAAGCAGCTAGCACAAACCGTGTTTGATTTCGATTTCCAAAAGCATGTATCCCTAGAGGGGAAAATGTAGTAAAACCTAACTAATCCAAGTCATCCTGCAAAGGAATGATTCAGCCTAGCAGAACAAAATTTGTGCTGCCAAGAGCAACTGGTATACACATTTTTTCTACCAAGTATCAACGAGTTCGGGTGAATAAACATTTGCTGAGATTCCAGTAAACTCAGAGTTCTCTGCAGCTTTGCAAATGCTTTCAAATGAAAGTGTATGTTCCTTGCCTCCGCTTAGAGCTACTACCACAGGGAACAGAGCATAGAGAGCACACCGAGAACGAATTGAGTGAGTCAAGTTTGAAGAAGCTAGCACAAACCGTGTTGGATATACAGTTTCCAAATGCATGTATCCCCATAAGGGAAAAGGAAGTGAAACTTAAAATTCAAAGTGCTCCTGCAACGAACGCTTCAACCCTGAAGAACGAAATTTGGGCAGCGAAGTGAAACCGGTATACTCATCTTTGCTGCCAAGTATCATCAAGATCGGGTGAAAAAATTTTGCTGAGATTCCAGTAAACTCAGAGTTCTGTGGAAGCTCTGCAAACACCTTCAAATGAAAGTATATTTTCCTTGCCTCTGCTAGGGCTACTTCAACAGGAAACAAAGCATAGAGAGTGCACTGAGAACTAACTGAGTGAGTCAAGTTTCATGCAGCTAGTACCAACCGCGTTTGAGTTAGAGTTCCAAATGCATGTATCCCCTATAGGGGAAAATGAAGTGAAACCTCAAATTTCAAAGTGTTCCTGCAAACGAACTATTCAACCTAGAAGGATCTAAATTTGGGCAGCCAAATGCAACCGGTCTACTTAGCTTTGCTGTCGAGTAACAACAAGTTAGGGTGAAAAATATTTGCTGAGAATCCAGGAAACTCACAGTTCTGTGGAATCACTGCAAAGGCTTTCAAGTGAAAGTTTCTTTCCCTTGCCTCTGCTTAGGGTTACTTCAACAGAAAACAAAGCATAGAGATCACACTGAGAACTAGTTGAGTGAGTTTTCAGTTTCAAGCAGCTAGCGTAAACCGTGTTTGATGTATAATTCCAGATGCATGTATCCCTATAAGGGAAAAGGAAGTGAAACCTAAACATTCAAAAGCGTTCCTGCAAACGAACTTTTCAACCTAGAAGAACGAAATTTGGGTAGCTAAGTGCAACTGGTAAACTCATCTTTCCTGACAAGTATCATCAAGATCAGGTGAGTAAATATTTGCAGAGATTCCAGTTAACTTGGAGCTCTGTTGAAGCTCTGTAAATGCTTTCTTAGGAAAGCGAATGTTCCTTGCCTCCACTTAGGACCACTTCACCAGGGAACCAATCACAGAGAGCACACCGGGAACTAATTGAGTGAGTCAAGCTTCAAGCAGCTGGCACAAACAGTGTTTGATTTAGAGCTCCAAATGCATGTATTCCTATAGGTTAAAATGATGAGAAACCCCCCAAATTCAATGTCTTCCTGAAAGCAAAGGTTTCAAACGTAGAAGAACGAAATTTTGGCAGCCAAATGCAACTGGTATGCTCATCTTTCTTACCTAGTATCAACAAGATCAAGTGAAAAATAGTCGCTGAAATTCCAGTAAACTTGGGAGTTTTGTGGAAGCTCTGCAAACACTTACATAAGAAAGTGTATTTTCCTTGCCTCTGCTTGGGGATACTTCAGCAGGGGACAATGCATAAAGAGCCACTGAGAAGTCATTGAGTGGGCCAAGTTTCAAACAGGTATCACAAACTGTGTTTGATTGAGCATTCCAAATGCATGTATTCCTATAGGGAAAAAAAGAAGTTAAACCTGAAAATTCAAAGTGTTCCTGCAAAGGAACTCTTCAACGTAAGATGACGAAATTTGGGCTGCCAAGTTCAACTCATCTACTCAGTTTTGCTGCCAAGTATCAACAAGATCGGGTGAAAAAATATCTGCTGAGAGTCCAGTAAACTCTGTTCTGTGGATGCTCTACAAACACTTTCAAATGAAAGTTTATTTTTCTCTGCTCTGCTTCGGTGTACATAAACCGGTAACAAAGCCTAGAGAGCACAATGAGAATTCATTCAGTGAGTCAATTTTCAAGCAGCTAGCACAAACCGTGTTTGATTTCGATTTCCAAAAGCATGTATCCCTAGAGGGGAAAATGTAGTAAAACCTAACAAATCCAAGTCATCCTGCAAAGGAATGATTCAGCCTAGCAGAACAAAATTTGTGCTGCCAAGAGCAACTGGTATACACATTTTTTCTACCAAGTATCAACAAGTTCGGTGAATAAACATTTGCTGAGATTCCAGTCAACTCAGAGTTCTCTGCAGCTTTGCAAATGCTTTCAAATGAAAGTGTATGTTCCTTGCCTCCGCTTAGAGGCTACTACCACAGGGAACAGAGCATAGAGAGCACACCGAGAACGAATTGAGTGAGTCAAGTTTGAAGAAGCTAGCACAAAAACCGTGTTGGATATACAGTTCCCAAATGCATGTATCCCCATAAGGGAAAAGGAAGTGAAACTTAAAATTCAAAGTGCTCCTGCAAACGAACGCTTCAACCCTGAAGAACGAAATTTGGGCAGCCAAGTGAAACCAGTATACTCATCTTTGCTGCCAAGTATCATCAAGATCGGGTGAAAAAATTTTGCTGAGGATTCCAGTAAACTCAGACTTCTGTGGAAGCTCTTCAAACACTTTCAAATGAAAGTATATTTTCCTTGCCTCTGCTTAGGGCTACTTCAACAGGAAACAAAGCATAGAGAGTGCACTGAGAACTAACTGAGTGAGTCAAGTTTCATGCAGCTAGTACCAACCGCGTTTGAGTTAGAGTTCCAAATGCATGTATCCCTATAGGGGAAAATGAAGTGAAACCTCAAATTTCAAAGTGTTCCTGCAAACGAACTATTCAACCTAGAAGATCTAAATTTGGGCAGCCAAATGCAACCGGTCTACTTATCTTTGCTGTCGAGTACAACAAGTTAGGGTGAAAAAATATTTGCTGAGAATCCAGGAAACTCACAGTTCTGTGGAATCACTGCAAAGGCTTTCAAGTGAAAGTTTCTTTCCCTTGCCTCTGCTTAGGGTTACTTCAACAGAAAACAAAGCATAGAGATCACACTGAGAACTAGTTGAGTGAGTTTCAGTTTCAAGCAGCTAGCGTAAACCGTGTTTGATGTATAATTCCAGATGCATGTATCCTATAAGGGAAAAGGAAGTGAAACCTAAACATTCAAAAGCGTTCCTGCAAACGAACTTTTCAACCTAGAAGAACGAAATTTGGGTAGCTAAGTGCAACTGGTAAACTCATCTTTCCTGACAAGTATCATCAAGATCAGGTGAGTAAATATTTGCAGAGATTCCAGTTAACTTGGAGCTCTGTTGAAGCTCTGTAAATGCTTTCTTAGGAAAGCGAATGTTCCTTGCCTCCACTTAGGACCACTTCACCAGGGAACCAATCACAGAGAGCACACCGGGAACTAATTGAGTGAGTCAAGCTTCAAGCAGCTGGCACAAACAGTGTTTGATTTAGAGCTCCAAATGCATGTATTCCTACAGGTTAAAATGATGAGAAACCCCCCAAATTCAATGTCTTCCTGAAAGCAAATGTTTCAACGTAGAATAACGAAATTTTGGCAGCCAAATGCAACTGGTATGCTCATCTTTCCTTACCTAGTATCAACAAGATCAAGTGAAAAAATAGTCGCTGAAATTCCAGTAAACTTGGGAGTTTTGTGGAAGCTCTGCAAACACTTACATAAGAAAGTGTATTTTCCTTGCCTCTGCTTGGGGATACTTCAGCAGGGGACAATGCATAAAGAGCCACTGAGAAGTCATTGAGTGGGCCAAGTTTCAAACAGGTATCACAAACTGTGTTTGATTGAGCATTCCAAATGCATGTATTCCTATAGGGAAAAAAAGAAGTTAAACCTGAAAATTCAAAGTGTTCCTGCAAAAGGAACTCTTCAACGTAAGATGACGAAATTTGGGCTGCCAAGTGCAACTCATCTACTCAGTTTTGCTGCCAAGTATCAACAAGATCGGGTGAAAAAATATCTGCTGAGAGTCCAGTAAACTCTGTTCTGTGATGCTCTACAAACACTTTCAAATGAAAGTTTATTTTTCTCTGCTCTGCTTCGGTGTACATAAACCGGTAACAAAGCATAGAGAGCACAATGAGAATTCATTCAGTGAGTCAATTTTCAAGCAGCTAGCACAAACCGTGTTTGATTTCGATTTCCAAAAGCATGTATCCTATAGGGGAAAATGTAGTAAAACCTAACTAATCCAAGTCATCCTGCAAAGGAATGATTCAGCCTAGCAGAACAAAATTTGTGCTGCCAAGAGCCAACTGGTATACACATTTTTTCTACCAAGTATCAACGAGTTCGTGTGAATAAACATTTGCTGAGATTCCAGTCAACTCAGAGTTCTCTGCAGCTTTGCAAATGCTTTCAAATGAAAGTGTATGTTCCTTGCCTCCGCTTAGAGCTACTGCCACAGGGAACAGAGCATAGAGAGCACACCGAGAACGAATTGAGTGAGTCAAGTTTGAAGAAGCTAGCACAAACCGTGTTGGATATACAGTTCCAAATGCATGTATCCCCATAAGGGAAAAGGAAGTGAAACTTAAAATTCAAAGTGCTCCTGCAAACGAACGCTTCAACCCTGAAGAACGAAATTTGGGCAGCCAAGTGAAACCGGTATACTCATCTTTGCTGCCAAGTATCATCAAGATCGGGTGAAAAAATTTTGCTGAGATTCCAGTAAACTCAGACTTCTGTGGAAGCTCTGCAAACACCTTCAAATGAAAGTATATTTTCCTTGCCTCTGCTTAGGGCTACTTCAACAGGAAACAAAAGCATAGAGAGTGCACTGAGAACTAACCCAGTGAGTCAAGTTTCATGCAGCTAGTACCAACCGCGTTTGAGTTAGAGTTCCAAATGCATGTATCCCTATAGGGGAAAATGAAGTGAAACCTCAAATTTCAAAGTGTTCCTGCAAACGAACTATTCAACCTAGAAGATCTAAATTTGGGCAGCCAAATGCAACCGGTCTACTTATCTTTGCTGTCGAGTAACAACAAGTTAGGGTGAAAAAATATTTGCTGAGAATCCAGGAAACTCACAGTTCTGTGGAATCACTGCAAAGGCTTTCAAATGAAAGTTTCTTTCCCTTGCCTCTGCTTAGGGTTACTTCAACAGAAAACAAAGCATAGAGATCACACTGAGAACTAGTTGAGTGAGTTTCAGTTTCAAGCAGCTAGCGTAAACCGTGTTTGATGTATAATTTCCAGATGCATGTATCCCTATAAGGGAAAAGGAAGTGAAACCTAAACATTCAAAAGCGTTCCTGCAAACGAACTTTTCAACCTAGAAGAACGAAATTTGGGTAGCTAAGTGCAACTGGTAAATTCATCTTCCTGACAAGTATCATCAAGATCAGGTGAGTAAATATTTGCAGAGATTCCAGTTAACTTGGAGCTCTGTTGAAGCTCTGTAAATGCTTTCTTAGGAAAGCGAATGTTCCTTGCCTCCACTTAGGACCAGTTCACCAGGGAACCAATCACAGAGAGCACACCGGGAACTAATTGAGTGAGTCAAGCTTCAAGCAGCTGGCACAAACAGTGTTTGATTTAGAGCTCCAAATGCATGTATTCCTATAGGTTAAAATGATGAGAAACCCCCCAAATTCAATGTCTTCCTGAAAGCAAATGTTTCAACGTAGAAGAACGAAATTTTGGCAGCCAAATGCAACTGGTATGCTCATCTTTCTTACCTAGTATCAACAAGATCAAGTGGAAAAAATAGTCGCTGAAATTCCAGTAAACTTGGGAGTTTTGTGGAAGCTCTGCAAACACTTACATAAGAAAGTGTATTTTCCTTGCCTCTGTTTGGGGATACTTCAGCAGGGGACAATGCATAAAGAGCCACTGAGAAGTCATTGAGTGGGGCCAAGTTTCAAACAGGTATCACAAACTCTGTTTGATTGAGCATTCCAAATGCATGTATTCCTATAGGGAAAAAAAGAAGTTAAACCTGAAAATTCAAAGTGTTCCTGCAAAGGAAACTCTTCAACGTAAGATGACGAAATTTGGGCTGCCAAGTGCAACTCATCTACTCAGTTTTGCTGCCAAGTATCAACAAGATCGGGTGAAAAAATATCTGCTGAGAGTCCAGTAAACTCTGTTCTGTGGATGCTCTACAAACACTTTCAAATGAAAGTTATTTTTTCTCTGCTCTGCTTCGGTGTACATAAACCGGTAACAAAGCATAGAGAGCACAATGAGAATTCATTCAGTGAGTCAATTTTCAAGCAGCTAGCACAAACCGTGTTTGATTTCGATTTCCAAAAGCATGTATCCCTAGAGGGGAAAATGTAGTAAAACCTAACTAATCCAAGTCATCCCTGCAAAGGAATGATTCAGCCTAGCAGAACAAAATTTGTGCTGCCAAGAGCAACTGGTATACACATTTTTTCTACCAAGTATCAACGAGTTCGGGTGAATAAACATTTGCTGAGATTCCAGTAAACTCAGAGTTCTCTGCAGCTTTGCAAATGCTTTCAAATGAAAGTGTATGTTCCTTGCCTCCGCTTAGAGCTACTACCACAGGGAACAGAGCATAGAGAGCACACCGAGAACGAATTGAGTGAGTCAAGTTTGAAGAAGCTAGCACAAACCGTGTTGGATATACAGTTCCAAATGCATGTATCCCCATAAGGGAAAAGGAAGTGAAACTTAAAAATTCAAAGTGCTCCTGCAAACGAACGCTTCAACCCTGAAGAACGAAATTTGGGCAGCCAAGTGAAACCGGTATACTCATCTTTGCTGCCAAGTATCATCAAGATCGGGTGAAAAAATTTGCTGAGATTCCAGTAAACTCAGAGTTCTGTGGAAGCTCTGCAAACACCTTCAAATGAAAGTATATTTTCCTTGCCTCTGCTTAGGGCTACTTCAACAGGAAACAAAGCATAGAGAGTGCACTGAGAACTAACTGAGTGAGTCAAGTTTCATGCAGCTAGTACCAACCGCGTTTGAGTTAGAGTTCCAAATACATGTATCCCTATAGGGGAAAATGAAGTGAAACCTCAAATTTCAAAGTGTTCCTGCAAACGAACTATTCAACCCTAGAAGATCTAAATTTGGGCAGCCAAATGCAACCGGTCTACTTATCTTTGCTGTCGAGTAACAACAAGTTAGGGTGAAAAAATATTTGCTGAGAATCCAGGAAAACTCACAGTTCTGTGGAATCACTGCAAAGGCTTTCAAATGAAAGTTTCTTTCCCTTGCCTCTGCTTAGGGTTACTTCAACAGAAAACAAAGCATAGAGATTATCACACTGAGAACTACTTGAGTGAGTTTCAGTTTCAAGCAGCTGGCGTAAACCGTGTTTGATGTATAATTCCTGATGCATGTATCCTATAAGGGAAAAGGAAGTGAAACCTAAACATTCAAAGCGTTCCTGCAAACGAACTTTTCAACCTAGAAGAACGAAATTTGGGTAGCTAAGTGCAACTGGTAAACTCATCTTTCCTGACAAGTATCATCAAGATCAGGTGAGTAAATATTTGCAGAGATTCCAGTTAACTTGGAGCTCTGTTGAAGCTCTGTAAATGCTTTCTTAGGAAAGCGAATGTTCCTTGCCTCCACTTAGGACCACTTCACCAGGGAACCAATCACAGAGAGCACACCGGGAACTAATTGAGTGAGTCAAGCTTCAAGCAGCTGGCACAAACAGTGTTTGATTTAGAGCTCCAAATGCATGTATTCCTATAGGTTAAAATGATGAGAAACCCCCCAATTCAATGTCTTCCTGAAAGCAAATGTTTCAACGTAGAAGAACGAAATTTTGGCAGCCAAATGCAACTGGTATGCTCATCTTTCTTACCTAGTATCAACAAGATCAAGTGAAAAAATAGTCGCTGAAATTCCAGTAAACTTGGGAGTTTTGTGGAAGCTCTGCAAACACTTACATAAGAAAGTGTATTTTCCTTGCCTCTGCTTGGGGATACTTCAGCAGGGGACAATGCATAAAGAGCCACTGAGAAGTCATTGAGTGGGCCAAGTTTCAAACAGGTATCACAAACTCTGTTTGATTGAGCATTCCAAATGCATGTATTCCTATAGGGAAAAAAAGAAGTTAAACCTGAAAATTCAAAGTGTTTCTGCAAAGGAACTCTTCAACGTAAGATGACGAAATTTGGGCTGCCAAGTGCAACTCATCTACTCAGTTTTGCTGCCAAGTATCAACAAGATCGGGTGAAAAAATATCTGCTGAGAGTCCAGTAAACTCTGTTCTGTGGATGCTCTACAAACACTTTCAAATGAAAGTTTATTTTTCTCTGCTCTGCTTCGGTGTACATAAACCGGTAACAAAGCATAGAGAGCACAATGAGAATTCATTCAGTGAGTCAATTTCAAGCAGCTAGCACAAACCGTGTTTGATTTCGATTTCCAAAAGCATGTATCCCTAGAGGGGAAAATGTAGTAAAACCTAACTAATCCAAGTCATCCTGCAAAGGAATGATTCAGCCTAGCAGAACAAAATTTGTGCTGCCAAGAGCAACTGGTATACACATTTTTTCTACCAAGTATCAACGAGTTCGGGTGAATAAACATTTGCTGAGATTCCAGTCAACTCAGAGTTCTCTGCAGCTTTGCAAATGCTTTCAAATGAAAGTGTATGTTCCTTGCCTCCGCTTAGAGCTACTACCACAGGGAACAGAGCATAGAGAGCACACCGAGAATGAATTGAGTGAGTCAAGTTTGAAGAAGCTAGCACAAACCGTGTTGGATATACAGTTCCAAATGCATGTATCCCCATAAGGGAAAAGGAAGTGAAACTTAAAATTCAAAGTGCTCCTGCAAAGGAACGCTTCAACCCTGAAGAACGAAATTTGGGCAGCCAGTGAAACCGGTATACTCATCTTTGCTGCCAAGTATCATCAAGATCGGGTGAAAAATTTTGCTGAGATTCCAGTAAACTCAGACTTCTGTGGAAGCTCTGCAAACACTTTCAAATGAAAGTATATTTTCCTTGCCTCTGCTTAGGGCTACTTCAACAGGAAACAAAGCATAGAGAGTGCACTGAGAACTAACTGAGTGAGTCAAGTTTCATGCAGCTAGTACCAACCGCGTTTGAGTAGAGTTCCAAATGCATGTATCCCTATAGGGGAAAATGAAGTGAAACCTCAAATTTCAAAGTGTTCCTGCAAACGAACTATTCAACCTAGAAGATCTAAATTTGGGCAGCCAAATGCAACCGGTCTACTTATCTTTGCTGTCGAGTAACAACAAGTTAGGGTGAAAAAATATTTGCTGAGAATCCAGGAAACTCACAGTTCTGTGGAATCACTGCAAAGGCTTTCAAATGAAAGTTTCTTTCCCTTGCCTCTGCTTAGGGTTACTTCAACAGAAAACAAAGCATAGAGATCACACTGAGAACTAGTTGAGTGAGTTTCAGTTTCAAGCAGCTAGCGTAAACGTGTTTGATGTATAATTCCAGATGCATGTTATCCCTATAAGGGAAAAGGAAGTGAAACCTAAACTTTCAAAAGCGTTCCTGCAAACGAACTTTTCAACCTAGAAGAACGAAATTTGGGTAGCTAAGTGCAACTGGTAAACTCATCTTTCCTGACAAGTATCATCAAGATCAGGTGAGTAAATATTTGCAGAGATTCCAGTTAACTTGGAGCTCTGTTGAAGCTCTGTAAATGCTTTCTTAGGAAAGCGAATGTTCCTTGCCTCCACTTAGGACCACTTCACCAGGGAACCAATCACAGAGAGCACACCGGGAACTAATTGAGTGAGTCAAGCTTCAAGCAGCTGGCACAAACAGTGTTTGATTTAGAGCTCCAAATGCATGTATTCCTATAGGTTAAAATGATGAGAAACCCCCCAAATTCAATGTCTTCCTGAAAGCAAATGTTTCAACGTAGAAGAACGAAATTTTGGCAGCCAAATGCAACTGGTATGCTCATCTTTCTTACCTAGTATCAACAAGATCAAGTGAAAAATAGTCGCTGAAATTCCAGTAAACTTGGGAGTTTTGTGGAAGCTCTGCAAACACTTACATAAGAAAGTGTATTTTCCTTGCCTCTGCTTGGGATACTTCAGCAGGGGACAATGCATAAAGAGCCACTGAGAAGTCATTGAGTGGGCCAAGTTTCAAACAGGTATCACAAACTGTGTTTGATTGAGCATTCCAAATGCATGTATTCCTATAGGGAAAAAAAGAAGTTAAACCTGAAAATTCAAAGTGTTCCTGCAAAGGAACTCTTCAAAGTAAGATGACGAAATTTGGGCTGCCAAGTGCAACTCATCTACTCAGTTTTGCTGCCAAGTATCAACAAGATCGGGTGAAAAAATATCTGCTGAGAGTCCAGTAAACTCTGTTCTGTGGATGCTCTACAAACACTTTCAAATGAAAGTTTATTTTTCTCTGCTCTGCTTCGGTGTACATAAACCGGTAACAAAGCATAGAGAGCACAATGAGAATTCATTCAGTGAGTCAATTTTCAAGCAGCTAGCACAAACCGTGTTTGATTTCGATTTCCAAAAGCATGTATCCCCAGAGGGGAAAATGTAGTAAAACCTAACTAATCCAAGTCATCCTGCAAAGGAATGATTCAGCCTAGCAGAACAAAATTTGTGCTGCCAAGAGCAACTGGTATACACATTTTTTCTACCAAGTATCAACGAGTTCGGGTGAATAAACATTTGCTGAGATTCCAGTAAACTCAGAGTTCTCTGCAGCTTTGCAAATGCTTCAAATGAAAGTGTATGTTCCTTGCCTCCGCTTAGAGCTACTACCACAGGGAACAGAGCATAGAGAGCACACGGGAACGAATTGAGTGAGTCAAGTTTGAAGAAGCTAGCACAAACCGTGTTGGATATACAGTTCCAAATGCATGTATCCCCATAAGGGAAAAGGAAGTGAAACTTAAAATTCAAAGTGCTCCTGCAAACGAACGCTTCAACCCTGAAGAACGAAATTTGGGCAGCCAAGTGAAACCGGTATACTCATCTTTGCTGCCAAGTATCATCAAGATCGGGTGAAAAAATTTTGCTGAGATTCCAGTAAACTCAGACTTCTGTGGAAGCTCTGCAAACACTTTCAAATGAAAGTGTTTTTTCCTTGCCTCTGCTTAGGGCTACTTCAACAGGAAACAAAGCATAGAGAGTGCACTGAGAACTAACTGAGTGAGTCAAGTTTCATGCAGCTAGTACCAACCGCGTTTGAGTTAGAGTTCCAAATGCATGTATCCCTATAGGGGAAAATGAAGTGAAACCTCAAATTTCAGAGTGTTCCTGCAAACGAACTATTCAACCTAGAAGATCTAAATTTGGGCAGCCAAATGCAACCGGTCTACTTATCTTTGCTGTCGAGTAACAACAAGTTAGGTTGAAAAAATATTTGCTGAGAATCCAGGAAACTCACCGTTCTGTGGAATCACTGCAAAGGCTTTCAAATGAAAGTTTCTTTCCCTTGCCTCTGCTTAGGGTTACTTCAACAGAAAACAAAGCATAGAGATCACACTGAGAACTAGTTGAGTGAGTTTCAGTTTCAAGCAGCTAGCGTAAACCGTGTTTGATGTATAATTCCAGATGCATGTATCCCTATAAGGGAAAAGGAAGTGAAACCTAAACATTCAAAAGCGTTCCTGCAAACGAACTTTTCAACCTAGAAGAACGAAATTTGGGTAGCTAAGTGCAACTGGTAAACTCATCTTCCTGACAAGTATCATCAAGATCAGGTGAGTAAATATTTGCAGAGATTCCAGTTAACTTGGAGCTCTGTTGAAGCTCTGTAAATGCTTTCTTAGGAAAGCGAATGTTCCTTGCCTCCACTTAGGACCACTTCACCAGGGAACCAATCACAGAGAGCACACTGGGAACTAATTGAGTGAGTCAAGCTTCAAGCAGCTGGCACAAACAGTGTTTGATTTAGAGCTCCAAATGCATGTATTCCTATAGGTTAAATGATGAGAAACCCCCCAAATTCAATGTCTTCCTGAAAGCAAATGTTTCAACGTAGAAGAACGAAATTTTGGCAGCCAAATGCAACTGGTATGCTCATCTTTCTTACCTAGTATCAACAAGATCAAGTGAAAAAATAGTCGCTGAAATTCCAGTAAACTTGGGAGTTTTGTGGAAGCTCTGCAAACACTTACATAAGAAAGTGTATTTTCCTTGCCTCTGCTTGGGGATACTTCAGCAGGGACAATGCATAAAGAGCCACTGAGAAGTCATTGAGTGGCCAAGTTTCAAACAGGTATCACAAACTGTGTTTGATTGAGCATTCCAAATGCATGTATTCCTATAGGGAAAAAAAGAAGTTAAACCTGAAAATTCAAAGTGTTCCTGCAAAGGAACTCTTCAACGTAAGATGACGAAATTTGGGCTGCCAAGTGCAACTCATCTACTCAGTTTTGCTGCCAAGTATCAACAAGATCGGGTGAAAAAATATCTGCTGAGAGTCCAGTAAACTCTGTTCTGTGGATGCTCTACAAACACTTTCAAATGAAGTTTATTTTTCTCTGCTCTGCTTCGGTGTACATAAACCGGTAACAAAGCATAGAGAGCACAATGAGAATTCATTCAGTGAGTCAATTTTCAAGCAGCTAGCACAAACCGTGTTTTGATTTCGATTTCCAAAAGCATGTATCCCTAGAGGGAAAATGTATTAAAACCTAACTAATCCAAGTCATCCTGCAAAGGAATGATTCAGCCTAGCAGAACAAAATTTGTGCTGCCAAGAGCAACTGTATACACATTTTTTCTACCAAGTATCAACGAGTTCGGGTGAATAAACATTTGCTGAGATTCCAGTCAACTCAGAGTTCTCTGCAGCTTTGCAAATGCTTTCAAATGAAAGTGTATGTTCCTTGCCTCCGCTTAGAGCTACTACCACAGGGAACAGAGCATAGAGAGCACACCGAGAACGAATTGAGTGAGTCAAGTTTGAAGAAGCTAGCACAAACCGTGTTGGATATACAGTTCCAAATGCATGTATCCCATAAGGGAAAAGGAAGTGAAACTTAAAATTCAAAGTGCTCCTGCAAACGAACGCTTCAACCCTGAAGAACGAAATTTGGGCAGCCAAGTGAAACCGGTATACTCATCTTTGCTGCCAAGTATCATCAAGATCGGGTGAAAAAAATTTGCTGAGATTCCAGTAAACTCAGAGTTCTGTGGAAGCTCTGCAAACACTTTCAAATGAAAGTGTATTTTCCTTGCCTCTGCTTAGGGCTACTTCAACAGGAAACAAAGCATAGAGAGTGCACTGAGAACTAACTGAGTGAGTCAAGTTTCATGCAGCTAGTACCAACCGCGTTTGAGTTAGAGTTCCAAATGCATGTATCCCTATAGGGGAAAATGAAGTGAAACCTCAAATTTCAAAGTGTTCCTGCAAACGAACTATTCAACCTAGAAGATCTAAATTTGGGCAGCCAAATGCAACCGGTCTACTTATCTTTGCTGTGGAGTAACAACAAGTTAGGGTGAAAAAATATTTGCTGAGAATCCAGGAAACTCACAGTTCTGTGGAATCACTGCAAAGGCTTTCAAATGAAAGTTTCTTTCCCTTGCCTCTGCTTAGGGTTACTTCAACAGAAAACAAAGCATAGAGATCACACTGAGAACTAGTTGAGTGAGTTTCAGTTTCAAGCAGCTAGCGTAAACCGTGTTTGATGTATAATTCCAGATGCATGTATCCCTATAAGGGAAAAGGAAGTGAAACCTAAACATTCAAAAGCGTTCCTGCAAACGAACTTTTCAACCTAGAAGAACGAAATTTGGGTAGCTAAGTGCAACTGGTAAACTCATCTTTCCTGACAAGTATCATCAAGATCAGGTGAGTAATTATTTGCAGAGATTCCAGTTAACTTGGAGCTCTGTTGAAGCTCTGTAAATGCTTTCTTAGGAAAGCGAATGTTCCTTGCCTCCACTTAGGACCACTTCACCAGGGAACCAATCACAGAGAGCACACTGGGAACTAATTGAGTGAGTCAAGCTTCAAGCAGCTGGCACAAACAGTGCTTGATTTAGAGCTCCAAATGCATGTATTCCTATAGGTTAAAATGATGAGAAACCCCCCAAATTCAATGTCTTCCTGAAAGCAAATGTTTCAACGTAGAAGAACGAAATTTTGGCAGCCAAATGCAACTGGTATGCTCATCTTTCTTACCTAGTATCAACAAGATCAAGTGAAAAAATAGTCGCTGAAATTCCAGTAAACTTGGGAGTTTTGTGGAAGCTCTGCAAACACTTACATAAGAAAGTGTATTTTCCTTGCCTCTGCTTGGGGATACTTCAGCAGGGGACAATGCATAAAGAGCCACTGAGAAGTCATTGAGTGGGCCAAGTTTCAAACAGGTATCACAAACTGTGTTTGATTGAGCATTCGAAATGCATGTATTCCTATAGGGAAAAAAAGAAGTTAAACCTGAAAATTCAAAGTGTTCCTGCAAAGGAACTCTTCAACGTAAGATGATGAAATTTGGGCTGCCAAGTGCAACTCATCTACTCAGTTTTGCTGCCAAGTATCAACAAGATCGGGTGAAAAAATATCTGCTGAGAGTCCAGTAAACTCTGTTCTGTGGATGCTCTACAAACACTTTCAAATGAAAGTTTATTTTTCTCTGCTCTGCTTCGGTGTACATAAACCGGTAACAAAGCCTAGAGAGCACAATGAGAATTCATTCAGTGAGTCAATTTTCAAGCAGCTAGCACAAACCGTGTTTGATTTCGATTTCCAAAAGCATGTATCCCTATAGGGGAAAATGTAGTAAAACCTAACTAATCCAAGTCATCCTGCAAAGGAATGATTCAGCCTAGCAGAATAAAATTTGTGCTGCCAAGAGCAACTGGTATACACATTTTTTCTACCAAGTATCAACAAGTTCGGGTGAATAAACATTTGCTGAGATTCCAGTCAACTCAGAGTTCTCTGCAGCTTTGCAAATGCTTTCAAATGAAAGTGTATGTTCCTTGCCTCCGCTTCGAGCTACTACCACAGGGAACAAAGCATAGAGAGCACACCAAGAACGAATTGAGTGAGTCAAGTTTGAAGAAGCTAGCACAAACAGTGCTTGATTTAGAGCTCCAAATGCATGTATTCCTATAGGTTAAAATGATGAGAAACCCCCCAAATTCAATGTCTTCCTGAAAGCAAATGTTTCAACGTAGAAGAACGAAATTTCTTCTACGTGTTGGATATCCAGTTCCAAATGCATGTATCCCCATAAGGGAAAAGGAAGTGAAACTTAAAATTCAAAGTGCTCCTGCAAACGAACGCTTCAACCCTGAAGAACGAAATTTGGGCAGCCAAGTGAAACCGGTATACTCATCTTTGCTGCCAAGTATCATCAAGATCGGGTGAAAAAATTTTGCTGAGATTCCAGTAAACTCAGACTTCTGTGGAAGCTCTGCAAACACTTTCAAATGAAAGTATATTTTCCTTGCCTCTGCTTAGGGCTACTTCAACAGGAAACAAAGCATAGAGAGTGCACTGAGAACTAACTGAGTGAGTCAAGTTTCATGCAGCTAGTACCAACCGCGTTTGAGTTAGAGTTCCAAATGCATGTATCCCTATAGGGGAAAATGAAGTGAAACCTCAAATTTCAAAGTGTTCCTGCAAACGAACTATTCAACCTAGAAGATCTAAATTTGGGCAGCCAAATGCAACCGGTCTACTTATCTTTGCTGTCGAGTAACAACAAGTTAGGGTGAAAAAATATTTGCTGACAATCCAGGAAACTCACAGTTCTGTGG
This sequence comes from Marmota flaviventris, assembly GCF_047511675.1. Classification (NCBI taxonomy): domain Eukaryota; kingdom Metazoa; phylum Chordata; class Mammalia; order Rodentia; family Sciuridae; genus Marmota; species Marmota flaviventris. The sequence continues at coordinate 51,659 of NW_027288233.1, forward strand.
AATCACTGCAAAGGCTTTCAAATGAAAGTTTCTTTCCCTTGCCTCTACTTAGGGTTACTTCAACAGAAAACAAAGCATAGAGATCACACTGAGAACTAGTTGAGTGAGTTTCAGTTTCAAGCAGCTAGCGTAAACCGTGTTTGATGTACAATTCCAGATGCATGTATCCCTATAAGGGAAAAGGAAGTGAAACCTAAACTTTCAAAAGCGTTCCTGCAAACGAACTTTTCAACCTAGAAGAACGAAATTTGGGTAGCTAAGTGCAACTGGTAAACTCATCTTTCCTGACAAGTATCATCAAGATCAGGTGAGTAAATATTTGCAGAGATTCCAGTTAACTTGGAGCTCTGTTGAAGCTCTGTAAATGCTTTCTTAGGAAAGCGAATGTTCCTTGCCTCCACTTAGGACCACTTCACCAGGGAACCAATCACAGAGAGCACACCTGGAACTAATTGAGTGAGTCAAGCTTCAAGCAGCTGGCACAAACAGTGTTTGATTTAGAGCTCCAAATGCATGTATTCCTATAGGTTAAAATGATGAGAAACCCCCCAAATGCAATGTCTTCCTGAAAGCAAATGTTTCAACGTAGAAGAACGAAATTTTGGCAGCCAAATGCAACTGGTATGCTCATCTTTCTTACCTAGTATCAACAAGATCAAGTGAAAAAATAGTCGCTGAAATTCCAGTAAACTTGGGAGTTTTGTGGAAGCTCTGCAAACACTTACATAAGAAAGTGTATTTTCCTTGCCTCTGCTTGGGGATACTTCAGCAGGGGACAATGCATAAAGAGCCACTGAGAAGTCATTGAGTGGGCCAAGTTTCAAACAGGTATCACAAACTGTGTTTGATTGAGCATTCCAAATGCATGTATTCCTATAGGGAAAAAAAGAATTTAAACCTGAAAATTCAAAGTGTTCCTGCAAAGGAACTCTTCAACGTAAGATGACGAAATTTGGGCTGCCATGTGCAACTCATCTACTCAGTTTTGCTGCCAAGTATCAACAAGATCGGGTGAAAAAATATCTGCTGAGAGTCCAGTAAACTCTGTTCTGTGGATGCTCTACAAACACTTTCAAATGAAAGTTTATTTTTCTCTGCTCTGCTTCGGTGTACATAAACCGGTAACAAAGCATAGAGAGCACAATGAGAATTCATTCAGTGAGTCAATTTTCAAGCAGCTAGCACAAACCGTGTTTGATTTCGATTTCCAAAAGCATGTATCCCTAGAGGGGAAAATGTATTAAAACCTAACTAATCCAAGTCATCCTGCAAAGGAATGATTCAGCCTAGCAGAACAAAATTTGTGCTGCCAAGAGCAACTGGTATACACATTTTTCTACCAAGTATCAACAAGTTCGGGTGAATAAACATTTGCTGAGATTCCAGTCAACTCAGAGTTCTCTGCAGCTTTGCAAATGCTTTCAAATGAAAGTGTATGTTCCTTGCCTCCGCTTAGAGCTACTACCACAGGGAACAGAGCATAGAGAGCACACCGAGAACGAATTGAGTGAGTCAAGTTTGAAGAAGCTAGCACAAACCGTGTTGGATATACAGTTCCAAATGCATGTATCCCCATAAGGGAAAAGGAAGTGAAACTTAAAATTCAAAGTGCTCCTGCAAACGAACGCTTCAACCCTGAAGAACGAAATTTGGGCAGCCAAGTGAAACCGGTATACTCATCTTTGCTGCCAAGTATCATCAAGATCGGGTGAAAAAATTTTGCTGAGATTCCAGTAAACTCAGACTTCTGTGGAAGCTCTGCAAACACTTTCAAATGAAAGTATATTTTCCTTGCCTCTGCTTAGGGCTACTTCAACAGGAAACAAAGCATAGAGAGTGCACTGAGAACTAACTGAGTGAGTCAAGTTTCATGCAGCTAGTACCAACCGCGTTTGAGTTAGAGTTCCAAATGCATGTATCCCTATAGGGGAAAATGAAGTGAAACCTCAAATTTCAAAGTGTTCCTGCAAACGAACTATTCAACCTAGAAGATCTAAATTTGGGCAGCCAAATGCAACCGGTCTACTTATCTTTGCTGTCGAGTAACAACAAGTTAGGGTGAAAAAATATTTGCTGAGAATCCAGGAAACTCACAGTTCTGTGGAATCACTGCAAAGGCTTTCAAATGAAAGTTTCTTTCCCTTGCCTCTGCTTAGGGTTACTTCAACAGAAAACAAAGCATAGAGATCACACTGAGAACTAGTTGAGTGAGTTTCAGTTTCAAGCAGCTAGCGTAAACCGTGTTTGATGTATAATTCCAGATGCATGTATCCCTATAAGGGAAAAGGAAGTGAAACCTAAACTTTCAAAAGCGTTCCTGCAAACGAACTTTTCAACCTAGAAGAACGAAATTTGGGTAGCTAAGTGCAACTGGTAAACTCATCTTTCCTGACAAGTATCATCAAGATCAGGTGAGTAAATATTTGCAGAGATTCCAGTTAACTTGGAGCTCTGTTGAAGCTCTGTAAATGCTTTCTTAGGAAAGCGAATGTTCCTTGCCTCCACTTAGGACCACTTCACCAGGGAACCAATCACAGAGAGCACACCGGGAACTAATTGAGTGAGTCAAGCTTCAAGCAGCTGGCACAAACAGTGTTTGATTTAGAGCTCCAAATGCATGTATTCCTATAGGTTAAAATGATGAGAAACCCCCCAAATGCAATGTCTTCCTGAAAGCAAATGTTTCAACGTAGAAGAACGAAATTTTGGCAGCCAAATGCAACTGGTATGCTCATCTTTCTTACCTAGTATCAACAAGATCAAGTGAAAAAATATTCGCTGAAATTCCAGTAAACTTGGGAGTTTTGTGGAAGCTCTGCAAACACTTACATAAGAAAGTGTATTTTCCTTGCCTCTGCTTGGGGATACTTCAGCAGGGGACAATGCATAAAGAGCCACTGAGAAGTCATTGAGTGGGCCAAGTTTCAAACAGGTATCACAAACTGTGTTTGATTGAGCATTCCAAATGCATGTATTCCTATAGGGAAAAAAAGAAGTTAAACCTGAAAATTCAAAGTGTTCCTGCAAAGGAACTCTTCAACGTAAGATGACGAAATTTGGGCTGCCAAGTGCAACTCATCTACTCAGTTTTGCTGCCAAGTATCAACAAGATCGGGTGAAAAAATATCTGCTGAGAGTCCAGTAAACTCTGTTCTGTGGATGCTCTACAAACACTTTCAAATGAAAGTTTATTTTTCTCTGCTCTGCTTCGGTGTACATAAACCGGTAACAAAGCATAGAGAGCACAATGAGAATTCATTCAGTGAGTCAATTTTCAAGCAGCTAGCACAAACCGTGTTTGATTTCGATTTCCAAAAGCATGTATCCCTAGAGGGGAAAATGTATTAAAACCTAACTAATCCAAGTCATCCTGCAAAGGAATGATTCAGCCTAGCAGAACAAAATTTGTGCTGCCAAGAGCAACTGGTATACACATTTTTTCTACCAAGTATCAACAAGTTCGGGTGAATAAACATTTGCTGAGATTCCAGTCAACTCAGAGTTCTCTGCAGCTTTGCAAATGCTTTCAAATGAAAGTGTATGTTCCTTGCCTCCGCTTAGAGCTACTACCACAGGGAACAGAGCATAGAGAGCACACCGAGAACGAATTGAGTGAGTCAAGTTTGAAGAAGCTAGCACAAACCGTGTTGGATATACAGTTCTAAATGCATGTATCCCCATAAGGGAAAAGGAAGTGAAACTTAAAATTCAAAGTGCTCCTGCAAAAGAACGCTTCAACCCTGAAGAACGAAATTTGGGCAGCCAAGTGAAACCAGTATACTCATCTTTGCTGCCAAGTATCATCAAGATCGGGTGAAAAAATTTTGCTGAGATTTCAGTAAACTCAGACTTCTGTGGAAGCTCTGTAAACACTTTCAAATGAAAGTATATTTTCCTTGCCTCTGCTTAGGGCTACTTCAACAGGAAACAAAGCATAGAGAGTGCACTGAGAACTAACTGAGTGAGTCAAGTTTCATGCAGCTAGTACCAACCGCGTTTGAGTTAGAGTTCCAAATGCATGTATCCCTATAGGGGAAAATGAAGTGAAACCTCAAATTTCAAAGTGTTCCTGCAAACGAACTATTCAACCTAGAAGATCTAAATTTGGGCAGCCAAATGCAACCGGTCTACTTATCTTTGCTGTCGAGTAACAACAAGTTAGGGTGAAAAAATATTTGCTGAGAATCCAGGAAACTCACAGTTCTGTGGAATCACTGCAAAGGCTTTCAAATGAAAGTTTCTTTCCCTTGCCTCTGCTTAGGGTTACTTCAACAGAAAACAAAGCATAGAGATCACACTGAGAACTAGTTGAGTGAGTTTCAGTTTCAGGCAGCTAGCGTAAACCGTGTTTGATGTATAATTCCAGATGCATGTATCCCTATAAGGGAAAAGGAAGTGAAACCTAAACTTTCAAAAGCGTTCCTGCAAACGAACTTTTCAACCTAGAAGAACGAAATTTGGGTAGCTAAGTGCAACTGGTAAACTCATCTTTCCTGACAAGTATCATCAAGATCAGGTGAGTAAATATTTGCAGAGATTCCAGTTAACTTGGAGCTCTGTTGAAGCTCTGTAAATGCTTTCTTAGGAAAGCGAATGTTCCTTGCCTCCACTTAGGACCACTTCACCAGGGAACCAATCACAGAGAGCACACTGGGAACTAATTGAGTGAGTCAAGCTTCAAGCAGCTGGCACAAACAGTGTTTGATTTAGAGCTCCAAATGCATGTATTCCTATAGGTTAAAATGATGAGAAACCCCCCAAATTCAATGTCTTCCTGAAAGCAAATGTTTCAACGTAGAAGAACGAAATTTTGGCAGCCAAATGCAACTGGTATGCTCATCTTTCTGACCTAGTATCAACAAGATCAAGTGAAAAAATATTCGCTGAAATTCCAGTAAACTTGGGAGTTTTGTGGAAGCTCTGCAAACACTTACATAAGAAAGTGTATTTTCCTTGCCTCTGCTTGGGGATACTTCAGCAGGGGACAATGCATAAAGAGCCACTGAGAAGTCATTGAGTGGGCCAAGTTTCAAACAGGTATCACAAACTCTGTTTGATTGAGCATTCCAAATGCATGTATTCCTATAGGGAAAAAAAGAAGTTAAACCTGAAAATTCAAAGTGTTCCTGCAAAGGAACTCTTCAACGTAAGATGACAAAATTTGGGCTGCCAAGTGCAACTCATCTACTCAGTTTTGCTGCCAAGTATCAACAAGATCGGGTGAAAAAATATCTGCTGAGAGTCCAGTAAACTCTGTTCTGTGGATGCTCTACAAACACTTTCAAATGAAAGTTTATTTTTCTCTGCTCTGCTTCGGTGTACATAAACCGGTAACAAAGCATAGAGAGCACAATGAGAATTCATTCAGTGAGTCAATTTTCAAGCAGCTAGCACAAACCGTGTTTGATTTCGATTTCCAAAACCATGTATCCCTATAGGGGAAAATGTAGTAAAACCTAACTAATCCAAGTCATCCTGCAAAGGAATGATTCAGCCTAGCAGAACAAAATTTGTGCTGCCAAGAGCAACTGGTATACACATTTTTTCTACCAAGTATCAACAAGTTCGGGTGAATAAACATTTGCTGAGATTCCAGTCAACTCAGAGTTCTCTGCAGCTTTGCAAATGCTTTCAAATGAAAGTGTATGTTCCTTGCCTCCGCTTAGAGCTACTACCACAGGAAACGGAGCATAGAGAGCACACCGAGAACGAATTGAGTGAGTCAAGTTTGAAGAAGCTAGCACAAACCGTGTTGGATATACAGTTCCAAATGCATGTATCCCCATAAGGGAAAAGGAAGTGAAACTTAAAATTCAAAGTGCTCCTGCAAAGGAACGCTTCAACCCTGAAGAACGAAATTTGGGCAGCCAAGTGAAACCGGTATACTCATCTTTGCTGCCAAGTATCATCAAGATCGGGTGAAAAAATTTTGCTGAGATTCCAGTAAACTCAGACTTCTGTGGAAGCTCTGCAAACACTTTCAAATGAAAGTATATTTTCCTTGCCTCTGCTTAGGGCTACTTCAACAGGAAACAAAGCATAGAGAGTGCACGGAGAACTAACTGAGTGAGTCAAGTTTCATGCAGCTAGTACCAACCGCGTTTGAGTTAGAGTTCCAAATGCATGTATCCCTATAGGGGAAAATGAAGTGAAACCTCAAATTTCAAAGTGTTCCTGCAAACGAACTATTCAACCTAGAAGATCTAAATTTGGGCAGCCAAATGCAACCGGTCTACTTATCTTTGCTGTGGAGTAACAACAAGTTAGGGTGAAAAAATATTTGCTGAGAATCCAGGAAACTCACAGTTCTGTGGAATCACTGCAAAGGCTTTCAAATGAAAGTTTCTTTCCCTTGCCTCTGCTTAGGGTTACTTCAACAGAAAACAAAGCATAGAGATCACACTGAGAACTAGTTGAGTGAGTTTCAGTTTCAAGCAGCTAGCGTAAACCGTGTTTGATGTATAATTCCAGATGCATGTATCCCTATAAGGGAAAAGGAAGTGAAACCTAAACTTTCAAAAGCGTTCCTGCAAACGAACTTTTCAACCTAGAAGAACGAAATTTGGGTAGCTAAGTGCAACTGGTAAACTCATCTTTCCTGACAAGTATCATCAAGATCAGGTGAGTAAATATTTGCAGAGATTCCAGTTAACTTGGAGCTCTGTTGAAGCTCTGTAAATGCTTTCTTAGGAAAGCGAATGTTCCTTGCCTCCACTTAGGACCACTTCACCAGGGAACCAATCACAGAGAGCACACCGGGAACTAATTGAGTGAGTCAAGCTTCAAGCAGCTGGCACAAACAGTGTTTGATTTAGAGCTCCAAATGCATGTATTCCTATAGGTTAAAATGATGAGAAACCCCCCAAATTCAATGTCTTCCTGAAAGCAAATGTTTCAACGTAGAAGAACGAAATTTTGGCAGCCAAATGCAACTGGTATGCTCATCTTTCTTACCTAGTATCAACAAGATCAAGTGAAAAAATAGTCGCTGAAATTCCAGTAAACTTGGGAGTTTTGTGGAAGCTCTGCAAACACTTACATAAGAAAGTGTATTTTCCTTGCCTCTGCTTGGGGATACTTCAGCAGGGGACAATGCATAAAGAGCCACTGAGAAGTCATTGAGTGGGCCAAGTTTCAAACAGGTATCACAAACTCTGTTTGATTGAGCATTCCAAATGCATGTATTCCTATAGGGAAAAAAAGAAGTTAAACCTGAAAATTCAAAGTGTTCCTGCAAAGGAACTCTTCAACGTAAGATGACGAAATTTGGGCTGCCAAGTGCAACTCATCTACTCAGTTTTGCTGCCAAGTATCAACAAGATCCGGTGAAAAAATATCTGCTGAGAGTCCAGTAAACTCTGTTCTGTGGATGCTCTACAAACACTTTCAAATGAAAGTTTATTTTTCTCTGCTCTGCTTCGGTGTACATAAACCGGTAACAAAGCATAGAGAGCACAATGAGAATTCATTCAGTGAGTCAATTTTCAAGCAGCTAGCACAAACCGTGTTTGATTTCGATTTCCAAAAGCATGTATCCCTAGAGGGGAAAATGTATTAAAACCTAACTAATCCAAGTCATCCTGCAAAGGAATGATTCAGCCTAGCAGAACAAAATTTGTGCTGCCAAGAGCAACTGGTATACACATTTTTTCTACCAAGTATCAACAAGTTCGGGTGAATAAACATTTGCTGAGATTCCAGTCAACTCAGAGTTCTCTGCAGCTTTGCAAATGCTTTCAAATGAAAGTGTATGTTCCTTGCCTCCGCTTAGAGCTACTACCACAGGGAACAGAGCATAGAGAGCACACCGAGAACGAATTGAGTGAGTCAAGTTTGAAGAAGCTAGCACAAACCGTGTTGGATATACAGTTCCAAATGCATGTATCCCCATAAGGGAAAAGGAAGTGAAACTTAAAATTCAAAGTGCTCCTGCAAAAGAACGCTTCAACCCTGAAGAACGAAATTTGGGCAGCCAAGTGAAACCAGTATACTCATCTTTGCTGCCAAGTATCATCAAGATCGGGTGAAAAAATTTTGCTGAGATTTCAGTAAACTCAGACTTCTGTGGAAGCTCTGCAAACACTTTCAAATGAAAGTATATTTTCCTTGCCTCTGCTTAGGGCTACTTCAACAGGAAACAAAGCATAGAGAGTGCACTGAGAACTAACTGAGTGAGTCAAGTTTCATGCAGCTAGTACCAACCGCGTTTGAGTTAGAGTTCCAAATGCATGTATCCCTATAGGGGAAAATGAAGTGAAACCTCAAATTTCAAAGTGTTCCTGCAAACGAACTATTCAACCTAGAAGATCTAAATTTGGGCAGCCAAATGCAACCGGTCTACTTATCTTTGCTGTCGAGTAACAACAAGTTAGGGTGAAAAAATATTTGCTGAGAATCCAGGAAACTCACAGTTCTGTGGAATCACTGCAAAGGCTTTCAAATGAAAGTTTCTTTCCCTTGCCTCTGCTTAGGGTTACTTCAACAGAAAACAAAGCATAGAGATCACACTGAGAACTAGTTGAGTGAGTTTCAGTTTCAAGCAGCTAGCGTAAACCGTGTTTGATGTATAATTCCAGATGCATGTATCCCTATAAGGGAAAAGGAAGTGAAACCTAAACTTTCAAAAGCGTTCCTGCAAACGAACTTTTCAACCTAGAAGAACGAAATTTGGGTAGCTAAGTGCAACTGGTAAACTCATCTTTCCTGACAAGTATCATCAAGATCAGGTGAGTAAATATTTGCAGAGATTCCAGTTAACTTGGAGCTCTGTTGAAGCACTGTAAATGCTTTCTTAGGAAAGCGAATGTTCCTTGCCTCCACTTAGGACCACTTCACCAGGGAACCAATCACAGAGAGCACACCGGGAACTAATTGAGTGAGTCAAGCTTCAAGCAGCTGGCACAAACAGTGTTTGATTTAGAGCTCCAAATGCATGTATTCCTATAGGTTAAAATGATGAGAAACCCCCCAAATTCAATGTCTTCCTGAAAGCAAATGTTTCAACGTAGAAGAACGAAATTTTGGCAGCCAAATGCAACTGGTATGCTCATCTTTCTTACCTAGTATCAACAAGATCAAGTGAAAAAATAGTCGCTGAAATTCCAGTAAACTTGGGAGTTTTGTGGAAGCTCTGCAAACACTTACATAAGAAAGTGTATTTTCCTTGCCTCTGCTTGGGGATACTTCAGCAGGGGACAATGCATAAAGAGCCACTGAGAAGTCATTGAGTGGGCCAAGTTTCAAACAGGTATCACAAACTCTGTTTGATTGAGCATTCCAAATGCATGTATTCCTATAGGGAAAAAAAGAAGTTAAACCTGAAAATTCAAAGTGTTCCTGCAAAGGAAACTCTTCAACGTAAGATGACGAAATTTGGGCTGCCAAGTGCAACTCATCTACTCAGTTTTGCTGCCAAGTATCAACAAGATCGGGTGAAAAAATATCTGCTGAGAGTCCAGTAAACTCTGTTCTGTGGATGCTCTACAAACACTTTCAAATGAAAGTTTATTTTTCTCTGCTCTGCTTCGGTGTACATAAACCGGTAACAAAGCATAGAGAGCACAATGAGAATTCATTCAGTGAGTCAATTTTCAAGCAGCTAGCACAAACCGTGTTTGATTTCGATTTCCAAAAGCATGTATCCCTAGAGGGGAAAATGTAGTAAAACCTAACTAATCCAAGTCATCCTGCAAAGGAATGATTCAGCCTAGCAGAACAAAATTGGTGCTGCCAAGAGCAACTGGTATACACATTTTTTCTACCAAGTATCAACAAGTTCGGGTGAATAAACATTTGCTGAGATTCCAGTCAACTCAGAGTTCTCTGCAGCTTTGCAAATGCTTTCAAATGAAAGTGTATGTTCCTTGCCTCCGCTTAGAGCTACTACCACAGGGAACGGAGCATAGAGAGCACACCGAGAACGAATTGAGTGAGTCAAGTTTGAAGAAGCTAGCACAAACCGTGTTGGATATACAGTTCCAAATGCATGTATCCCCATAAGGGAAAAGGAAGTGAAACTTAAAATTCAAAGTGCTCCTGCAAAGGAACGCTTCAACCCTGAAGAACGAAATTTGGGCAGCCAAGTGAAACCGGTATACTCATCTTTGCTGCCAAGTATCATCAAGATCGGGTGAAAAAATTTTGCTGAGATTCCAGTAAACTCAGACTTCTGTGGAAGCTCTGCAAACACTTTCAAATGAAAGTATATTTTCCTTGCCTCTGCTTAGGGCTACTTCAACAGGAAACAAAGCATAGAGAGTGCACTGAGAACTAACTGAGTGAGTCAAGTTTCATGCAGCTAGTACCAACCGCGTTTGAGTTAGAGTTCCAAATGCATGTATCCCTATAGGGGAAAATGAAGTGAAACCTCAAATTTCAAAGTGTTCCTGCAAACGAACTATTCAACCTAGAAGATCTAAATTTGGGCAGCCAAATGCAACCGGTCTACTTATCTTTGCTGTCGAGTAACAACAAGTTAGGGTGAAAAAATATTTGCTGAGAATCCAGGAAACTCACAGTTCTGTGGAATCACTGCAAAGGCTTTCAAATGAAAGTTTCTTTCCCTTGCCTCTGCTTAGGGTTACTTCAACAGAAAACAAAGCATAGAGATCACACTGAGAACTAGTTGAGTGAGTTTCAGTTTCAAGCAGCTAGCGTAAACCGTGTTTGATGTATAATTCCAGATGCATGTATCCCTATAAGGGAAAAGGAAGTGAAACCTAAACTTTCAAAAGCGTTCCTGCAAACGAACTTTTCAACCTAGAAGAACGAAATTTGGGTAGCTAAGTGCAACTGGTAAACTCATCTTTCCTGACAAGTATCATCAAGATCAGGTGAGTAAATATTTGCAGAGATTCCAGTTAACTTGGAGCTCTGTTGAAGCTCTGTAAATGCTTTCTTAGGAAAGCGAATGTTCCTTGCCTCCACTTAGGACCACTTCACCAGGGAACCAATCACAGAGAGCACACCGGGAACTAATTGAGTGAGTCAAGCTTCAAGCAGCTGGCACAAACAGTGTTTGATTTAGAGCTCCAAATGCATGTATTCCTATAGGTTAAAATGATGAGAAACCCCCCAAATTCAATGTCTTCCTGAAAGCAAATGTTTCAACGTAGAAGAACGAAATTTTGGCAGCCAAATGCAACTGGTATGCTCATCTTTCTTACCTAGTATCAACAAGATCAAGTGAAAAAATAGTCGCTGAAATTCCAGTAAACTTGGGAGTTTTGTGGAAGCTCTGCAAACACTTACATAAGAAAGTGTATTTTCCTTGCCTCTGCTTGGGGATACTTCAGCAGGGGACAATGCATAAAGAGCCACTGAGAAGTCATTGAGTGGGCCAAGTTTCAAACAGGTATCACAAACTCTGTTTGATTGAGCATTCCAAATGCATGTATTCCTATAGGGAAAAAAAGAAGTTAAACCTGAAAATTCAAAGTGTTCCTGCAAAGGAACTCTTCAACGTAAGATGACGAAATTTGGGCTGCCAAGTGCAACTCATCTACTCAGTTTTGCTGCCAAGTATCAACAAGATCGGGTGAAAAAATATCTGCTGAGAGTCCAGTAAACTCTGTTCTGTGGATGCTCTACAAACACTTTCAAATGAAAGTTTATTTTTCTCTGCTCTGCTTCGGTGTACATAAACCGGTAACAAAGCATAGAGAGCACAATGAGAATTCATTCAGTGAGTCAATTTTCAAGCAGCTAGCACAAACCGTGTTTGATTTCGATTTCCAAAAGCATGTATCCCTAGAGGGAAAATGTAGTAAAACCTAACTAATCCAAGTCATCCTGCAAAGGAATGATTCAGCCTAGCAGAACAAAATTGGTGCTGCCAAGAGCAACTGGTATACACATTTTTTCTACCAAGTATCAACAAGTTCGGGTGAATAAACATTTGCTGAGATTCCAGTCAACTCAGAGTTCTCTGCAGCTTTGCAAATGCTTTCAAATGAAAGTGTATGTTCCTTGCCTCCGCTTAGAGCTACTACCACAGGGAACGGAGCATAGAGAGCACACCGAGAACGAATTGAGTGAGTCAAGTTTGGAAGAAGCTAGCACAAACCGTGTTGGATATACAGTTCCAAATGCATGTATCCCCATAAGGGAAAAGGAAGTGAAACTTAAAATTCAAAGTGCTCCTGCAAAGGAACGCTTCAACCCTGAAGAACGAAATTTGGGCAGCCAAGTGAGAAACCGGTATACTCATCTTTGCTGCCAAGTATCATCAAGATCGGGTGAAAAAATTTTGCTGAGATTCCAGTAAACTCAGACTTCTGTGGAAGCTCTGCAAACACTTTCAAATGAAAGTATATTTTCCTTGCCTCTGCTTAGGGCTACTTCAACAGGAAACAAAGCATAGAGAGTGCACTGAGAACTAACTGAGTGAGTCAAGTTTCATGCAGCTAGTACCAACCGCGTTTGAGTTAGAGTTCCAAATGCATGTATCCCTATAGGGGAAAATGAAGTGAAACCTCAAATTTCAAAGTGTTCCTGCAAACGAACTATTCAACCTAGAAGATCTAAATTTGGGCAGCCAAATGCAACCGGTCTACTTATCTTTGCTGTCGAGTAACAACAAGTTAGGGTGAAAAAATATTTGCTGAGAATCCAGGAAACTCACAGTTCTGTGGAATCACTGCAAAGGCTTTCAAATGAAAGTTTCTTTCCCTTGCCTCTGCTTAGGGTTACTTCAACAGAAAACAAAGCATAGAGATCACACTGAGAACTAGTTGAGTGAGTTTCAGTTTCAAGCAGCTAGCGTAAACCGTGTTTGATGTATAATTCCAGATGCATGTATCCCTATAAGGGAAAAGGAAGTGAAACCTAAACTTTCAAAAGCGTTCCTGCAAACGAACTTTTCAACCTAGAAGAACGAAATTTGGGTAGCTAAGTGCAACTGGTAAACTCATCTTTCCTGACAAGTATCATCAAGATCAGGTGAGTAAATATTTGCAGAGATTCCAGTTAACTTGGAGCTCTGTTGAAGCTCTGTAAATGCTTTCTTAGGAAAGCGAATGTTCCTTGCCTCCACTTAGGACCACTTCACCAGGGAACCAATCACAGAGAGCACACCGGGAACTAATTGAGTGAGTCAAGCTTCAAGCAGCTGGCACAAACAGTGTTTGATTTAGAGCTCCAAATGCATGTATTCCTATAGGTTAAAATGATGAGAAACCCCCCAAATTCAATGTCTTCCTGAAAGCAAATGTTTCAACGTAGAAGAACGAAATTTTGGCAGCCAAATGCAACTGGTATGCTCATCTTTCTTACCTAGTATCAACAAGATCAAGTGAAAAAATAGTCGCTGAAATTCCAGTAAACTTGGGAGTTTTGTGGAAGCTCTGCAAACACTTACATAAGAAAGTGTATTTTCCTTGCCTCTGCTTGGGGATACTTCAGCAGGGGACAATGCATAAAGAGCCACTGAGAAGTCATTGAGTGGGCCAAGTTTCAAACAGGTATCACAAACTCTGTTTGATTGAGCATTCCAAATGCATGTATTCCTATAGGGAAAAAAAGAAGTTAAACCTGAAAATTCAAAGTGTTCCTGCAAAGGAACTCTTCAACGTAAGATGACGAAATTTGGGCTGCCAAGTGCAACTCATCTACTCAGTTTTGCTGCCAAGTATCAACAAGATCGGGTGAAAAAATATCTGCTGAGAGTCCAGTAAACTCTGTTCTGTGGATGCTCTACAAACACTTTCAAATGAAAGTTTATTTTTCTCTGCTCTGCTTCGGTGTACATAAACCGGTAACAAAGCATAGAGAGCACAATGAGAATTCATTCAGTGAGTCAATTTTCAAGCAGCTAGCACAAACCGTGTTTGATTTCGATTTCCAAAAGCATGTATCCCTATAGGGGAAAATGTAGTAAAACCTAACTAATCCAAGTCATCCTGCAAAGGAATGATTCAGCCTAGCAGAACAAAATTTGTGCTGCCAAGAGCAACTGGTATACACATTTTTTCTACCAAGTATCAACAAGTTCGGGTGAATAAACATTTGCTGAGATTCCAGTCAACTCAGAGTTCTCTGCAGCTTTGCAAATGCTTTCAAATGAAAGTGTATGTTCCTTGCCTCCGCTTAGAGCTACTACCACAGGGAACGGAGCATAGAGAGCACACCGAGAACGAATTGAGTGAGTCAAGTTTGAAGAAGCTAGCACAAACCGTGTTGGATATACAGTTCCAAATGCATGTATCCCCATAAGGGAAAAGGAAGTGAAACTTAAAATTCAAAGTGCTCCTGCAAAGGAACGCTTCAACCCTGAAGAACGAAATTTGGGCAGCCAAGTGAAACCGGTATACTCATCTTTGCTGCCAAGTATCATCAAGATCGGGTGAAAAAATTTTGCTGAGATTCCAGTAAACTCAGACTTCTGTGGAAGCTCTGCAAACACTTTCAAATGAAAGTATATTTTCCTTGCCTCTGCTTAGGGCTACTTCAACAGGAAACAAAGCATAGAGAGTGCACTGAGAACTAACTGAGTGAGTCAAGTTTCATGCAGCTAGTACCAACCGCGTTTGAGTTAGAGTTCCAAATGCATGTATCCCTATAGGGGAAAATGAAGTGAAACCTCAAATTTCAAAGTGTTCCTGCAAACGAACTATTCAACCTAGAAGATCTAAATTTGGGCAGCCAAATGCAACCGGTCTACTTATCTTTGCTGTCGAGTAACAACAAGTTAGGGTGAAAAAATATTTGCTGAGAATCCAGGAAACTCACAGTTCTGTGGAATCACTGCAAAGGCTTTCAAATGAAAGTTTCTTTCCCTTGCCTCTGCTTAGGGTTACTTCAACAGAAAACAAAGCATAGAGATCACACTGAGAACTAGTTGAGTGAGTTTCAGTTTCAAGCAGCTAGCGTAAACCGTGTTTGATGTATAATTCCAGATGCATGTATCCCTATAAGGGAAAAGGAAGTGAAACCTAAACTTTCAAAAGCGTTCCTGCAAACGAACTTTTCAACCTAGAAGAACGAAATTTGGGTAGCTAAGTGCAACTGGTAAACTCATCTTTCCTGACAAGTATCATCAAGATCAGGTGAGTAAATATTTGCAGAGATTCCAGTTAACTTGGAGCTCTGTTGAAGCTCTGTAAATGCTTTCTTAGGAAAGCGAATGTTCCTTGCCTCCACTTAGGACCACTTCACCAGGGAACCAATCACAGAGAGCACACCGGGAACTAATTGAGTGAGTCAAGCTTCAAGCAGCTGGCACAAACAGTGTTTGATTTAGAGCTCCAAATGCATGTATTCCTATAGGTTAAAATGATGAGAAACCCCCCAAATTCAATGTCTTCCTGAAAGCAAATGTTTCAACGTAGAAGAACGAAATTTTGGCAGCCAAATGCAACTGGTATGCTCATCTTTCTTACCTAGTATCAACAAGATCAAGTGAAAAAATAGTCGCTGAAATTCCAGTAAACTTGGGAGTTTTGTGGAAGCTCTGCAAACACTTACATAAGAAAGTGTATTTTCCTTGCCTCTGCTTGGGGATACTTCAGCAGGGGACAATGCATAAAGAGCCACTGAGAAGTCATTGAGTGGGCCAAGTTTCAAACAGGTATCACAAACTCTGTTTGATTGAGCATTCCAAATGCATGTATTCCTATAGGGAAAAAAAGAAGTTAAACCTGAAAATTCAAAGTGTTCCTGCAAAGGAACTCTTCAACGTAAGATGACGAAATTTGGGCTGCCAAGTGCAACTCATCTACTCAGTTTTTCTGCCAAGTATCAACAAGATCGGGTGAAAAAATATCTGCTGAGAGTCCAGTAAACTCTGTTCTGTGGATGCTCTACAAACACTTTCAAATGAAAGTTTATTTTTCTCTGCTCTGCTTCGGTGTACATAAACCGGTAACAAAGCATAGAGAGCACAATGAGAATTCATTCAGTGAGTCAATTTTCAAGCAGCTAGCACAAACCGTGTTTGATTTCGATTTCCAAAAGCATGTATCCCTATAGGGGAAAATGTAGTAAAACCTAACTAATCCAAGTCATCCTGCAAAGGAATGATTCAGCCTAGCAGAACAAAATTTGTGCTGCCAAGAGCAACTGGTATACACATTTTTTCTACCAAGTATCAACAAGTTCGGGTGAATAAACATTTGCTGAGATTCCAGTCAACTCAGAGTTCTCTGCAGCTTTGCAAATGCTTTCAAATGAAAGTGGATGTTCCTTGCCTCCGCTTAGAGCTACTACCACAGGGAACAAAGCATAGAGAGCACACCGAGAACGAATTGAGTGAGTCAAGTTTGAAGAAGCTAGCACAAACCGTGTTGGATATACAGTTCCAAATGCATGTATCCCCATAAGGGAAAAGGAAGTGAAACTTAAAATTCAAAGTGCTCCTGCAAACGAACGCTTCAACCCTGAAGAACGAAATTTGGGCAGCCAAGTGAAACCGGTATACTCATCTTTGCTGCCAAGTATCATCAAGATCGGGTGAAAAAATTTTGCTGAGATTCCAGTAAACTCAGAGTTCTGTTTAAGCTCTGCAAACACTTTCAAATGAAAGTATATTTTCCTTGCCTCTGCTTAGGGCTACTTCAACAGGAAACAAAGCATAGAGAGTGCACTGAGAACTAACTGAGTGAGTCAAGTTTCATGCAGCTAGTACCAACCGCGTTTGAGTTAGAGTTCCAAATGCATGTATCCCTATAGGGGAAAATGAAGTGAAACCTCAAATTTCAAAGTGTTCCTGCAAACGAACTATTCAACCTAGAAGATCTAAATTTGGGCAGCCAAATGCAACCGGTCTACTTATCTTTGCTGTCGAGTAACAACAAGTTAGGGTGAAAAAATATTTGCTGAGAATCCAGGAAACTCACAGTTCTGTGGAATCACTGCAAAGGCTTTCAAATGAAAGTTTCTTTCCCTTGCCTCTGCTTAGGGTTACTTCAACAGAAAACAAAGCATAGAGATCACACTGAGAACTAGTTGAGTGAGTTTCAGTTTCAAGCAGCTAGCATAAACCGTGTTTGATGTATAATTCCAGATGCATGTATCCCTATAAGGGAAAAGGAAGTGAAACCTAAACATTCAAAAGCGTTCCTGCAAACGAACTTTTCAACCTAGAAGAACGAAATTTGGGTAGCTAAGTGCAACTGGTAAACTCATCTTTCCTGACAAGTATCATCAAGTGCAGGTGAGTAAATATTTGCAGAGATTCCAGTTAACTTGGAGCTCTGTTGAAGCTCTGTAAATGCTTTCTTAGGAAAGCGAATGTTCCTTGCCTCCACTTAGGACCACTTCACCAGGGAACCAATCACAGAGAGCACACCGGGAACTAATTGAGTGAGTCAAGCTTCAAGCAGCTGGCACAAACAGTGCTTGATTTAGAGCTCCAAATGCATGGATTCCTATAGGTTAAAATGATGAGAAACCCCCCAAATTCAATGTCTTCCTGAAAGCAAATGTTTCAACGTAGAAGAACGAAATTTTGGCAGCCAAATGCAACTGGTATGCTTATCTTTCTTACCTAGTATCAACAAGATCAAGTGAAAAAATATTCGCTGAAATTCCAGTAAACTTGGGAGTTTTGTGGAAGCTCTGCAAACACTTACATAAGAAAGTGTATTTTCCTTGCCTCTGCTTGGGGATACTTCAGCAGGGGACAATGCATCAAGAGCCACTGAGAAGTCATTGAGTGGGAAAAGTTTCAAACAGGTATCACAAACTCTGTTTGATTGAGCATTCCAAATGCATGTATTCCTATAGGGAAAAAAGAAGTTAAACCTGAAAATTCAAAGTGTTCCTGCAGAGGAACTCTTCAACATAAGATGACGAAATTTGGGCTGCCAAGTGCAACTCATCTACTCAGTTTTGCTGCCAAGTATCAACAAGATCGGGTGAAAAAATATCTGCTGAGAGTCCAGTAAACTCTGTTCTGTGGATGCTCTACAAACACTTTCAAATGAAAGTTTATTTTTCTCTGCTCTGCTTCGGTGTACATAAACCGGTAACAAAGCATAGAGAGCACAATGAGAATTCATTCAGTGAGTCAATTTTCAAGCAGCTAGCACAAACCGTGTTTGATTTCGATTTCCAAAAGCATGTATCCCTATAGGGGAAAATGTAGTAAAACCTAACTAATCCAAGTCATCCTGCAAAGGAATGATTCAGCCTAGCAGAACAAAATTTGTGCTGCCAAGAGCAACTGGTATACACATTTTTTCTACCAAGTATCAACAAGTTCGGGTGAATAAACATTTGCTGAGATTCCAGTCAACTCAGAGTTCTCTGCAGCTTTGCAAATGCTTTCAAATGAAAGTGTATGTTCCTTGCCTCCGCTTAGAGCTACTACCACAGGGAACAAAGCATAGAGAGCACACCGAGAACGAATTGAGTGAGTCAAGTTTGAAGAAGCTAGCACAAACCGTGTTGGATATACAGTTCCAAATGCATGTATCCCCATAAGGGAAAAGGAAGTGAAACTTAAAATTCAAAGTGCTCCTGCAAAGGAACGCTTCAACCCTGAAGAACGAAATTTGGGCAGCCAAGTGAAACCAGTATACTCATCTTTGCTGCCAAGTATCATCAAGATCGGGTGAAAAAATTTTGCTGAGATTCCAGTAAACTCAGAGTTCTGTGGAAGCTCTGCAAACACTTTCAAATGAAAGTATATTTTCCTTGCCTCTGCTTAGGGCTACTTCAACAGGAAACAAAGCATAGAGAGTGCACTGAGAACTAACTGAGTGAGTCAAGTTTCATGCAGCTAGTACCAACCGCGTTTGAGTTAGAGTTCCAAATGCATGAATCCCTATAGGGGAAAATGAAGTGAAACCTCAAATTTCAAAGTGTTCCTGCAAACGAACTATTCAACCTAGAATATCTAAATTTGGGCAGCAAAATGCAACCGGTCTACTTATCTTTGCTGTTGAGTAACAACAAGTTAGGGTGAAAAATATTTGCTGAAAATCCAGGAAACTCACAGTTCTGTGGAATCACTGCAAAGTCTTTCAAATGAAAGTTTCTTTCCCTTGCCTCTGCTTAGGGTTACTTCAACAGAAAACAAAGCATAGAGATCACACTGAGAACTAGTTGAGTGAGTTTCAGTTTCAAGTAGCTAGCGTAAACCGTGTTTGATGTATAATTCCAGATGCATGTATCCCTATAAGGGAAAAGGAAGTGAAACCTAAACATTCAAAAGCGTTCCTGCAAACGAACTTTTCAACCTATAAGAACGAAATTTGGGTAGCTAAGTGCAACTGGTAAACTCATCTTTCCTGACAAGTATCATCAAGATCAGGTGAGTAAATATTTGCAGAGATTCCAGTTAACTTGGAGCTCTGTTGAAGCTCTGTAAATGCTTTCTTAGGAAAGCGAATGTTCCTTGCCTCCACTTAGGACCACTTCACCAGGGAACCAATCACAGAGAGCACACCGGGAACTAATTGAGTGAGTCAAGCTTCAAGCAGCTAGCACAAACAGTGTTTGATTTAGAGCTCCAAATGCATGTATTCCTATAGGTTAAAATGAAGAGAAACCCCCCAAATTCAATGTCTTCCTGAAAGCAAATGTTTCAACATAGAAGAACGAAAATTTTGGCAGCCAAATGCAACTGGTATGCTCATCTTTCTTACCTAGTATCAACAAGATCAAGTGAAAAAATAGTCGCTGAAATTCCAGTAAACTTGGGAGTTTTGTGGAAGCTCTGCAAACACTTACATAAGAAAGTGTATTTTCATTGCCTCTGCTTGGGGATACTTCAGCAGGGGACAATGCATCAAGAGCCACTGAGAAGTCATTGAGTGGGCCAAGTTTCAAACAGGTATCACAAACTGTGTTTGATTGAGCATTCGAAATGCATGTATTCCTATAGGGAAAAAAGAAGTTAAACCTGAAAATTCAAAGTGTTCCTGCAGAGGAACTCTTCAACATAAGATGACGAAATTTGGGCTGCCAAGTGCAACTCATCTACTCAGTTTTGCTGCCAAGTATCAACAAGATCGGGTGAAAAAATATCTGCTGAGAGTCCAGTAAACTCTGTTCTGTGGATGCTCTACAAACACTTTCAAATGAAAGTTTATTTTTCTCTGCTCTGCTTCGGTGTACATAAACCGGTAACAAAGCATAGAGAGCACAATGAGAATTCATTCAGTGAGTCAATTTTCAAGCAGCTAGCACAAACCGTGTTTGATTTCGATTTCCAAAAGCATGTATCCCTATAGGGGAAAATGTAGTAAAACCTAACTAATCCAAGTCATCCTGCAAAGGAATGATTCAGCCTAGCAGAACAAAATTTGTGCTGCCAAGAGCAACTGGTATACACATTTTTTCTACCAAGTATCAACAAGTTCGGGTGAATAAACATTTGCTGAGATTCCAGTCAACTCAGAGTTCTCTGCAGCTTTGCAAATGCTTTCAAATGAAAGTGTATGTTCCTTGCCTCCGCTTAGAGCTACTACCACAGGGAACAAAGCATAGAGAGCACACCGAGAACGAATTGAGTGAGTCAAGTTTGAAGAAGCTAGCACAAACCGTGTTGGATATACAGTTCCAAATGCATGTATCCCCATAAGGAAAAAGGAAGTGAAACTTAAAATTCAAAGTGCTCCTGCAAACGAACGCTTCAACCCTGAAGAACGAAATTTGGGCAGCCAAGTGAAACCGGTATACTCATCTTTGCTGCCAAGTATCATCAAGATCGGGTGAAAAAATTTTGCTGAGATTCCAGTAAACTCAGAGTTCTGTTTAAGCTCTGCAAACACTTTCAAATGAAGTATATTTTCCTTGCCTCTGCTTAGGGCTACTTCAACAGGAAACAAAGCATAGAGAGTGCACTGAGAACTAACTGAGTGAGTCAAGTTTCATGCAGCTAGTACCAACCGCGTTTGAGTTAGAGTTCCAAATGCATGTATCCCTATAGGGGAAAATGAAGTGAAACCTCAAATTTCAAAGTGTTCCTGCAAACGAACTATTCAACCTAGAAGATCTAAATTTGGGCAGCCAAATGCAACCGGTCTACTTATCTTTGCTGTCGAGTAACAACAAGTTAGGGTGAAAAAATATTTGCTGAGAATCCAGGAAACTCACAGTTCTGTGGAATCACTGCAAAGGCTTTCAAATGAAAGTTTCTTTCCCTTGCCTCTGCTTAGGGTTACTTCAACAGAAAACAAAGCATAGAGATCACACTGAGAACTAGTTGAGTGAGTTTCAGTTTTCAAGCAGCTAGCATAAACCGTGTTTGATGTATAATTCCAGATGCATGTATCCCTATAAGGGAAAAGGAAGTGAAACCTAAACATTCAAAAGCGTTCCTGCAAACGAACTTTTCAACCTAGAAGAACGAAATTTGGGTAGCTAAGTGCAACTGGTAAACTCATCTTTCCTGACAAGTATCATCAAGTGCAGGTGAGTAAATATTTGCAGAGATTCCAGTTAACTTGGAGCTCTGTTGAAGCTCTGTAAATGCTTTCTTAGGAAAGCGAATGTTCCTTGCCTCCACTTAGGACCACTTCACCAGGGAACCAATCACAGAGAGCACACCGGGAACTAATTGAGTGAGTCAAGCTTCAAGCAGCTGGCACAAACAGTGCTTGATTTAGAGCTCCAAATGCATGGATTCCTATAGGTTAAAATGATGAGAAACCCCCAAATTCAATGTCTTCCTGAAAGCAAATGTTTCAACGTAGAAGAACGAAATTTTGGCAGCCAAATGCAACTGGTATGCTTATCTTTCTTACCTAGTATCAACAAGATCAAGTGAAAAAATATTCGCTGAAATTCCAGTAAACTTGGGAGTTTTGTGGAAGCTCTGCAAACACTTACATAAGAAAGTGTATTTTCCTTGCCTCTGCTTGGGGATACTTCAGCAGGGGACAATGCATCAAGAGCCACTGAGAAGTCATTGAGTGGGCCAAGTTTCAAACAGGTATCACAAACTCTGTTTGATTGAGCATTCCAAATGCATGTATTCCTATAGGGAAAAAAGAAGTTAAACCTGAAAATTCAAAGTGTTCCTGCAGAGGAACTCTTCAACATAAGATGACGAAATTTGGGCTGCCAAGTGCAACTCATCTACTCAGTTTTGCTGCCAAGTATCAACAAGATCGGGTGAAAAAATATCTGCTGAGAGTCCAGTAAACTCTGTTCTGTGGATGCTCTACAAACACTTTCAAATGAAAGTTTATTTTTCTCTGCTCTGCTTCGGTGTACATAAACCGGTAACAAAGCATAGAGAGCACAATGAGAATTCATTCAGTGAGTCAATTTTCAAGCAGCTAGCACAAACCGTGTTTGATTTCGATTTCCAAAAGCATGTATCCTATAGGGGAAAATGTAGTAAAACCTAACTAATCCAAGTCATCCTGCAAAGGAATGATTCAGCCTAGCAGAACAAAATTTGTGCTGCCAAGAGCAACTGGTATACACATTTTTTCTACCAAGTATCAACAAGTTCGGGTGAATAAACATTTGCTGAGATTCCAGTCAACTCAGAGTTCTCTGCAGCTTTGCAAATGCTTTCAAATGAAAGTGTATGTTCCTTGCCTCTGCTTAGAGCTACTACCACAGGGAACAAAGCATAGAGAGCACACCGAGAACGAATTGAGTGAGTCAAGTTTGAAGAAGCTAGCACAAACCGTGTTGGATATACAGTTCCAAATGCATGTATCCCCATAAGGGAAAAGGAAGTGAAACTTAAAATTCAAAGTGCTCCTGCAAAGGAACGCTTCAACCCTGAAGAACGAAATTTGGGCAGCCAAGTGAAACCAGTATACTCATCTTTGCTGCCAAGTATCATCAAGATCGGGTGAAAAAATTTTGCTGAGATTCCAGTAAACTCAGAGTTCTGTGGAAGCTCTGCAAACACTTTCAAATGAAAGTATATTTTCCTTGCCTCTGCTTAGGGCTACTTCAACAGGAAACAAAGCATAGAGAGTGCACTGAGAACTAACTGAGTGAGTCAAGTTTCATGCAGCTAGTACCAACCGCGTTTGAGTTAGAGTTCCAAATGCATGTATCCCTATAGGGGAAAATGAAGTGAAACCTCAAATTTCAAAGTGTTCCTGCAAACGAACTATTCAACCTAGAATATCTAAATTTGGGCAGCAAAATGCAACCGGTCTACTTATCTTTGCTGTTGAGTAACAACAAGTTAGGGTGAAAAAATATTTGCTGAAAATCCAGGAAACTCACAGTTCTGTGGAATCACTGCAAAGTCTTTCAAATGAAAGTTTCTTTCCCTTGCCTCTGCTTAGGGTTACTTCAACAGAAAACAAAGCATAGAGATCACACTGAGAACTAGTTGAGTGAGTTTCAGTTTCAAGTAGCTAGCGTAAACCGTGTTTGATGTATAATTCCAGATGCATGTATCCCTATAAGGGAAAAGGAAGTGAAACCTAAACATTCAAAAGCGTTCCTGCAAACGAACTTTTCAACCTAGAAGAACGAAATTTGGGTAGCTAAGTGCAACTGGTAAACTCATCTTTCCTGACAAGTATCATCAAGCTCAGGTGAGTAAATATTTGCAGAGATTCCAGTTAACTTGGAGCTCTGTTGAAGCTCTGTAAATGCTTTCTTAGGAAAGCGAATGTTCCTTGCCTCCACTTAGGACCACTTCACCAGGGAACCAATCACAGAGAGCACACCGGGAACTAATTGAGTGAGTCAAGCTTCAAGCAGCTAGCACAAACAGTGCTTGATTTAGAGCTCCAAATGCATGTATTCCTATAGGTTAAAATGAAGAGAAACCCCCCAAATTCAATGTCTTCCTGAAAGCAAATGTTTCAACATAGAAGAACGAAATTTTGGCAGCCAAATGCAACTGGTATGCTCATCTTTCTTACCTAGTATCAACAAGATCAAGTGAAAAAATAGTCGCTGAAATTCCAGTAAACTTGGGAGTTTTTGTGGAAGCTCTGCAAACACTTACATAAGAAAGTGTATTTTCATTGCCTCTGCTTGGGGATACTTCAGCAGGGACAATGCATCAAGAGCCACTGAGAAGTCATTGAGTGGGCCAAGTTTCAAACAGGTATCACAAACTGTGTTTGATTGAGCATTCGAAATGCATGTATTCCTATAGGGAAAAAAGAAGTTAAACCTGAAAATTCAAAGTGTTCCTGCAGAGGAACTCTTCAACATAAGATGACGAAATTTGGGGCTGCCAAGTGCAACTCATCTACTCAGTTTTGCTGCCAAGTATCAACAAGATCGGGTGAAAAAATATCTGCTGAGAGTCCAGTAAACTCTGTTCTGTGGATGCTCTACAAACACTTTCAAATGAAAGTTTATTTTTCTCTGCTCTGCTTCGGTGTACATAAACCGGTAACAAAGCATAGAGAGCACAATGAGAATTCATTCAGTGAGTCAATTTTCAAGCAGCTAGCACAAACCGTGTTTGATTTCGATTTCCAAAAGCATGTATCCCTAGAGGGGAAAATGTAGTAAACCTAACTAATCCAAGTCATCCTGCAAAGGAATGATTCAGCCTAGCAGAACAAAATTTGTGCTGCCAAGAGCAACTGGTATACACATTTTTTCTACCAAGTATCAACAAGTTCGGGTGAATAAACATTTGCTGAGATTCCAGTCAACTCAGAGTTCTCTGCAGCTTTGCAAATGCTTTCAAATGAAAGTGTATGTTCCTTGCCTCCGCTTAGAGCTACTACCACAGGGAACAGAGCATAAGAGCACACCGAGAACGAATTGAGTGAGTCAAGTTTGAAGAAGCTAGCACAAACCTTGTTGGATATACAGTTCCAAATGCATGTATCCCCATAAGGGAAAAGGAAGTGAAACTTAAAATTCAAAGTGCTCCTGCAAAGGAATGCTTCAACCCTGAAGAGCGAAATTTGGGCAGCCAAGTGAAACGGGTATACTCATCTTTGCTGCCAAGTATCATCAAGATCCGGTGAAAAAATTTTGCTGAGATTCCAGTAAACTCAGAGTTCTGTGGAAGCTCTGCAAACACTTTCAAATGAAAGTATATTTTCCTTGCCTCTGCTTAGGGCTACTTCAACAGGAAACAAAGCATAGAGAGTGCACTGAGAACTAACTGAGTGAGTCAAGTTTCATGCAGCTAGTACCAACCGCGTTTGAGTTAGAGTTCCAAATGCATGTATCCCTATAGGGGAAAATGAAGTGAAACCTCAAATTTCAAAGTGTTCCTGCAAACGAACTATTCAACCTAGAAGATCTAAATTTGGGCAGCCAAAATGCAACCGGTCTACTTATCTTTGCTGTCGAGTAACAACAAGTTAGTGTGAAAAAATATTTGCTGAGAATCCAGGAAACTCACAGTTCTGTGGAATCACTGCAAAGGCTTTCAAATGAAAGTTTCTTTCCCTTGCCTCTGCTTAGGGTTACTTCAACAGAAAACAAAGCATAGAGATCACACTGAGAACTAGTTGAGTGACTTTCAGTTTCAAGCAGCTAGCGTAAACCGTGTTTGATGTATAATTCCAGATGCATGTATCCCTATAAGGGAAAAGGAAGTGAAACCTAAACATTCAAAAGCGTTCCTGCAAACGAACTTTTCAACCTAGAAGAACGAAATTTGGGTAGCTAAGTGCAACTGGTAAACTCATCTTTCCTGACAAGTATCATCAAGATCAGGTGAGTAATTATTTGCAGAGATTCCAGTTAACTTGGAGCTCTGTTGAAGCACTGTAAATGCTTTCTTAGGAAAGCGAATGTTCCTTGCCTCCACTTAGGACCACTTCACCAGGGAACCAATCACAGAGAGCACACCGGGAACTAATTGAGTGAGTCAAGCTTCAAGCAGCTTGCACAAACAGTGTTTGATTTAGAGCTCCAAATGCATGTATTCCTATAGGTTAAAATGAAGAGAAACCCCCCAAATTCAATGTCTTCCTGAAAGCAAATGTTTCAACGTAGAAGAACGAAATTTTGGCAGCCAAATGCAACTGGTATGCTCATCTTTCTTACCTAGTATCAACAAGACCAAGTGAAAAAATAGTCGCTGAAATTCCAGTAAACTTGGGAGTTTTGTGGAAGCTCTGCAAACACTTACATAAGAAAGTGTATTTTCATTGCCTCTGCTTGGGGATACTTCAGCAGGGGACAATGCATCAAGAGCCACTGAGAAGTCATTGAGTGGGCCAAGTTTCAAACAGGTATCACAAACTGTGTTTGATTGAGCATTCGAAATGCATGTATTCCTATAGGGAAAAAAGAAGTTAAACCTGAAAATTCAAAGTGTTCCTGCAGAGGAACTCTTCAACATAAGATGACGAAATTTGGGCTGCCAAGTGCAACTCATCTACTCAGTTTTGCTGCCAAGTATCAACAAGATCGGGTGAAAAAATATCTGCTGAGAGTCCAGTAAACTCTGTTCTGTGGATGCTCTACAAACACTTTCAAATGAAAGTTTATTTTTCTCTGCTCTGCTTCGGTGTACATAAACCGGTAACAAAGCATAGAGAGCACAATGAGAATTCATTCAGTGAGTCAATTTTCAAGCAGCTAGCACAAACCGTGTTTGATTTCGATTTCCAAAAGCATGTATCCCTAGAGGGGAAAATGTAGTAAAACCTAACTAATCCAAGTCATCCTGCAAAGGAATGATTCAGCCTAGCAGAACAAAATTTGTGCTGCCAAGAGCAACTGGTATACACATTTTTTCTACCAAGTATCAACAAGTTCGGGTGAATAAACATTTGCTGAGATTCCAGTCAACTCAGAGTTCTCTGCAGCTTTGCAAATGCTTTCAAATGAAAGTGTATGTTCCTTGCCTCCGCTTAGAGCTACTACCACAGGGAACAGAGCATAAGAGCACACCGAGAACGAATTGAGTGAGTCAAGTTTGAAGAAGCTAGCACAAACCTTGTTGGATATACAGTTCCAAATGCATGTATCCCCATAAGGGAAAAGGAAGTGAAACTTAAAATTCAAAGTGCTCCTGCAAAGGAATGCTTCAACCCTGAAGAGCGAAATTTGGGCAGCCAAGTGAAACGGGTATACTCATCTTTGCTGCCAAGTATCATCAAGATCCGGTGAAAAAATTTTGCTGAGATTCCAGTAAACTCAGAGTTCTGTGGAAGCTCTGCAAACACTTTCAAATGAAAGTATATTTTCCTTGCCTCTGCTTAGGGCTACTTCAACAGGAAACAAAGCATAGAGAGTGCACTGAGAACTAACTGAGTGAGTCAAGTTTCATGCAGCTAGTACCAACCGCGTTTGAGTTAGAGTTCCAAATGCATGTATCCCTATAGGGGAAAATGAAGTGAAACCTCAAATTTCAAAGTGTTCCTGCAAACGAACTATTCAACCTAGAAGATCTAAATTTGGGCAGCCAAATGCAACCGGTCTACTTATCTTTGCTGTCGAGTAACAACAAGTTAGGGTGAAAAAAATATTTGCTGAGAATCCAGGAAACTCACAGTTCTGTGGAATCACTGCAAAGGCTTTCAAATGAAAGTTTCTTTCCCTTGCCTCTGCTTAGGGTTACTTCAACAGAAAACAAAGCATAGAGATCACACTGAGAACTAGTTGAGTGACTTTCAGTTTCAAGCAGCTAGCGTAAACCGTGTTTGATGTATAATTCCAGATGCATGTATCCCTATAAGGGAAAAGGAAGTGAAACCTAAACATTCAAAAGCGTTCCTGCAAACGAACTTTTCAACCTAGAAGAACGAAATTTGGGTAGCTAAGTGCAACTGGTAAACTCATCTTTCCTGACAAGTATCATCAAGATCAGGTGAGTAATTATTTGCAGAGATTCCAGTTAACTTGGAGCTCTGTTGAAGCACTGTAAATGCTTTCTTAGGAAAGCGAATGTTCCTTGCCTCCACTTAGGACCACTTCACCAGGGAACCAATCACAGAGAGCACACCGGGAACTAATTGAGTGAGTCAAGCTTCAAGCAGCTTGCACAAACAGTGTTTGATTTAGAGCTCCAAATGCATGTATTCCTATAGGTTAAAATGAAGAGAAACCCCCCAAATTCAATGTCTTCCTGAAAGCAAATGTTTCAACGTAGAAGAACGAAATTTTGGCAGCCAAATGCAACTGGTATGCTCATCTTTCTTACCTAGTATCAACAAGACCAAGTGAAAAAATATTCGCTGAAATTCCAGTAAACTTGGGAGTTTTGTGGAAGCTCTGCAAACACTTACATAAGAAAGTGTATTTCCTTGCCTCTGCTTGGGGATACTTCAGCAGGGGACAATGCATCAAGAGCCAATGAGAAGTCATTGAGTGGGCCAAGTTTCAAACAGGTATCACAAACTGTGTTTGATTGAGCATTCGAAATGCATGTATTCCTATAGGGGAAAAAAGAAGTTAAACCTGAAAATTCAAAGTGTTCCTGCAGAGGAACTCTTCAACATAAGATGACAAAATTTGGGCTGCCAAGTGCAACTCATCTACTCAGTTTTGCTGCCAAGTATCAACAAGATCGGGTGAAAAAATATCTGCTGAGAGTCCAGTAAACTCTGTTCTGTGGATGCTCTACAAACACTTTCAAATGAAAGTTTATTTTTCTCTGCTCTGCTTCGGTGTACATAAACCGGTAACAAAGCATAGAGAGCACAATGAGAATTCATTCAGTGAGTCAATTTTCAAGCAGCTAGCACAAACCGTGTTTGATTTCGATTTCCAAAAGCATGTATCCCTATAGGGGAAAATGTAGTAAAACCTAACTAATCCAAGTCATCCTGCAAAGGAATGATTCAGCCTAGCAGAACAAAATTTGTGCTGCCAAGAGCAACTGGTATACACATTTTTTCTACCAAGTATCAACAAGTTCGGGTGAATAAACATTTGCTGAGATTCCAGTCAACTCAGAGTTCTCTGCAGCTTTGCAAATGCTTTCAAATGAAAGTGTATGTTCCTTGCCTCCGCTTAGAGCTACTACCACATGGAACAAAGCATAGAGAGCACACCGAGAACGAATTGAGTGAGTCAAGTTTGAAGAAGCTAGCACAAACCGTGTTGGATATACAGTTCCAAATGCATGTATCCCCATAAGGGAAAAGGAAGTGAAACTTAAAATTCAAAGTGCTCCTGCAAACGAACGCTTCAACCCTGAAGAACGAAATTTGGGCAGCCAAGTGAAACCGGTATACTCATCTTTGCTGCCAAGTATCATCAAGATCGGGTGAAAAAATTTTGCTGAGATTCCAGTAAACTCAGAGTTCTGTGGAAGCTCTGCAAACACATTCAAATGAAAGTATATTTTCCTTGCCTCTGCTTAGGGCTACTTCAACAGGAAACAAAGCATAGAGAGTGCACTGAGAACTACTGAGTGAGTCAAGTTTCACGCAGCTAGTACCAACCGCGTTTGAGTTAGAGTTCCAAATTCATGTATCCCTATAGGGGAAAATGAAGTGAAACCTCAAATTTCAAAGTGTTCCTGCAAACGAACTATTCAACCTAGAAGATCTAAATTTGGGCAGCCAAATGCAACCGGTCTACTTATCTTTGCTGTCGAGTAACAACAAGTTAGGGTGAAAAAATATTTGCTGAGAATCCAGGAAACTCACAGTTCTGTGGAATCACTGCAAAGGCTTTCAAATGAAAGTTTTTTCCCTTGCCTCTGCTTAGAGTTACTTCAACAGAAAACAAAGCATAGAGATCACACTGAGAACTAGTTGAGTGAGTTTCCGTTTCAAGCAGCTAGCATAAACCGTGTTTGATGTATAATTCCAGATGCATGTATCCCTATAAGGGAAAAGGAAGTGAAACCTAAACATTCAAAAGCGTTCCTGCAAACGAACTTTTCAACCTAGAAGAACGAAATTTGGGTAGCTAAGTTTAACTGGTAAACTCATCTTTCCTGACAAGTATCATCAAGATCAGGTGAGTAATTATTTGCAGAGATTCCAGTTAACTTGGAGCTCTGTTGAAGCTCTGTAAATGCTTTCTTAGGAAAGCGAATGTTCCTTGCCTCCACTTAGGACCACTTCACCAGGGAACCAATCACAGAGAGCACACCGGGAACTAATTGAGTGAGTCAAGCTTCAAGCAGCTAGCACAAACAGTGTTGATTTAGAGCTCCAAATGCATGTATTCCTATGTTAAAATGAAGAGAAACCCCCCAAATTCAATGTCTTCCTGAAAGCAAATGTTTCAACGTAGAATAACGAAATTTTGGCAGCCAAATGCAACTGGTATGCTCATCTTTCTTACCTAGTATCAACAAGATCAAGTGAAAATATATTCGCTGAAATTTCAGTAAACTTGGGAGTTTTGTGGAAGCTCTGCAAACACTTACATAAGAAAGTGTATTTTCCTTGCCTCTGCTTGGGGATACTTCAGCAGGGGACAATGCATCAAGAGCCACTGAGAAGTCATTGAGTGGGCCAAATTTCAAACAGGTATCACAAACTGTGTTTGATTGAGCATTCGAAATGCATGTATTCCTATAGGGAAAAAAGAAGTTAAACCTGAAAATTCAAAGTGTTCCTGCAGAGGAACTCTTCAACATAAGATGACAAAATTTGGGCTGCCAAGTGCAACTCATCTACTCAGTTTTGCTGCCAAGTATCAACAAGATCGGGTGAAAAAAATATCTGCTGAGAGTCCAGTAAACTCTGTTCTGTGGATGCTCTACAAACACTTTCAAATGAAAGTTTATTTTTCTCTGCTCTGCTTCGGTGTACATAAACCGGTAACAAAGCATAGAGAGCACAATGAGAATTCATTCAGTGAGTCAATTTCAAGCAGCTAGCACAAACCGTGTTTGATTTCGATTTCCAAAAGCATGTATCCCTATAGGGGAAAATGTAGTAAAACCTAACTAATCCAAGTCATCCTGCAAAGGAATGATTCAGCCTAGCAGAACAAAATTTGTGCTGCCAAGAGCAACTGGTATACACATTTTTTCTACCAAGTATCAACAAGTTCGGGTGAATAAACATTTGCTGAGATTCCAGTCAACTCAGAGTTCTCTGCAGCTTTGCAAATGCTTTCAAATGAAAGTGTATGTTCCTTGCCTCCGCTTAGAGCTACTACCACATGGAACAAAGCATAGAGAGCACACCGAGAACGAATTGAGTGAGTCAAGTTTGAAGAAGCTAGCACAAACCGTGTTGGATATACAGTTCCAAATGCATGTATCCCCATAAGGGAAAAGGAAGTGAAACTTAAAATTCAAAGTGCTCCTGCAAACGAACGCTTCAACCCTGAAGAACGAAAT
Organism: Marmota flaviventris; assembly: GCF_047511675.1. Lineage (NCBI taxonomy): Eukaryota > Metazoa > Chordata > Mammalia > Rodentia > Sciuridae > Marmota > Marmota flaviventris. Next base: position 82,767 of record NW_027288233.1, read on the forward strand.
TTGGGCAGCCAAGTGAAACCGGTATACTCATCTTTGCTGCCAAGTATCATCAAGATCGGGTGAAAAAATTTTGCTGAGATTCCAGTAAACTCAGAGTTCTGTGGAAGCTCTGCAAACACATTCAAATGAAAGTATATTTTCCTTGCCTCTGCTTAGGGCTACTTCAACAGGAAACAAAGCATAGAGAGTGCACTGAGAACTAACTGAGTGAGTCAAGTTTCACGCAGCTAGTACCAACCGCGTTTGAGTTAGAGTTCCAAATTCATGTATCCCTATAGGGGAAAATGAAGTGAAACCTCAAATTTCAAAGTGTTCCTGCAAACGAACTATTCAACCTAGAAGATCTAAATTTGGGCAGCCAAATGCAACCGGTCTACTTATCTTTGCTGTCGAGTAACAACAAGTTAGGGTGAAAAAATATTTGCTGAGAATCCAGGAAACTCACAGTTCTGTGGAATCACTGCAAAGGCTTTCAAATGAAAGTTTCTTTCCCTTGCCTCTGCTTAGAGTTACTTCAACAGAAAACAAAGCATAGAGATCACACTGAGAACTAGTTGAGTGAGTTTCCGTTTCAAGCAGCTAGCATAAACCGTGTTTGATGTATAATTCCAGATGCATGTATCCCTATAAGGGAAAAGGAAGTGAAACCTAAACATTCAAAAGCGTTCCTGCAAACGAACTTTTCAACCTAGAAGAACGAAATTTGGGTAGCTAAGTTTAACTGGTAAACTCATCTTTCCTGACAAGTATCATCAAGATCAGGTGAGTAATTATTTGCAGAGATTCCAGTTAACTTGGAGCTCTGTTGAAGCTCTGTAAATGCTTTCTTAGGAAAGCGAATGTTCCTTGCCTCCACTTAGGACCACTTCACCAGGGAACCAATCACAGAGAGCACACCGGGAACTAATTGAGTGAGTCAAGCTTCAAGCAGCTAGCACAAACAGTGTTTGATTTAGAGCTCCAAATGCATGTATTCCTATGTTAAAATGAAGAGAAACCCCCCAAATTCAATGTCTTCCTGAAAGCAAATGTTTCAACGTAGAATAACGAAATTTTGGCAGCCAAATGCAACTGGTATGCTCATCTTTCTTACCTAGTATCAACAAGATCAAGTGAAAATATATTCGCTGAAATTTCAGTAAACTTGGGAGTTTTGTGGAAGCTCTGCAAACACTTACATAAGAAAGTGTATTTTCCTTGCCTCTGCTTGGGGATACTTCAGCAGGGGACAATGCATCAAGAGCCACTGAGAAGTCATTGAGTGGCCAAATTTCAAACAGGTATCACAAACTGTGTTTGATTGAGCATTCGAAATGCATGTATTCCTATAGGGAAAAAAGAAGTTAAACCTGAAAATTCAAAGTGTTCCTGCAGAGGAACTCTTCAACATAAGATGACAAATTTGGGCTGCCAAGTGCAACTCATCTACTCAGTTTTGCTGCCAAGTATCAACAAGATCGGGTGAAAAATATCTGCTGAGAGTCCAGTAAACTCTGTTCTGTGGATGCTCTACAAACACTTTCAAATGAAAGTTTATTTTTCTCTGCTCTGCTTCGGTGTACATAAACCGGTAACAAAGCATAGAGAGCACAATGAGAATTCATTCAGTGAGTCAATTTTCAAGCAGCTAGCACAAACCGTGTTTGATTTCGATTTCCAAAAGCATGTATCCCTATAGGGGAAAATGTAGTAAAACCTAACTAATCCAAGTCATCCTGCAAAGGAATGATTCAGCCTAGCAGAACAAAATTTGGTGCTGCCAAGAGCAACTGGTATACACATTTTTTCTACCAAGTATCAACAAGTTCGGGTGAATAAACATTTGCTGAGATTCCAGTCAACTCAGAGTTCTCTGCAGCTTTGCAAATGCTTTCAAATGAAAGTGTATGTTCCTTGCCTCCGCTTAGAGCTACTACCACATGGAACAAAGCATAGAGAGCACACCGAGAACGAATTGAGTGAGTCAAGTTTGAAGAAGCTAGCACAAACCGTGTTGGATATACAGGTTCCAAATGCATGTATCCCCATAAGGGAAAAGGAAGTGAAACTTAAAATTCAAAGTGCTCCTGCAAACGAACGCTTCAACCCTGAAGAACGAAATTTGGGCAGCCAAGTGAAACCGGTATACTCATCTTTGCTGCCAAGTATCATCAAGATCGGGTGAAAAAATTTTGCTGAGATTCCAGTAAACTCAGAGTTCTGTGGAAGCTCTGCAAACACATTCAAATGAAAGTATATTTTCCTTGCCTCTGCTTAGGGCTACTTCAACAGGAAACAAAGCATAGAGAGTGCACTGAGAACTAACTGAGTGAGTCAAGTTTCACGCAGCTAGTACCAACCGCGTTTGAGTTAGAGTTCCAAATTCATGTATCCCTATAGGGGAAAATGAAGTGAAACCTCAAATTTCAAAGTGTTCCTGCAAACGAACTATTCAACCTAGAAGATCTAAATTTGGGCAGCCAAATGCAACCGGTCTACTTATCTTTGCTGTCGAGTAACAACAAGTTAGGGTGAAAAAATATTTGCTGAGAATCCAGGAAACTCACAGTTCTGTGGAATCACTGCAAAGGCTTTCAAATGAAAGTTTCTTTCCCTTGCCTCTGCTTAGAGTTACTTCAACAGAAAACAAAGCATAGAGATCACACTGAGAACTAGTTGAGTGAGTTTCCGTTTCAAGCAGCTAGCATAAACCGTGTTTGATGTATAATTCCAGATGCATGTATCCCTATAAGGGAAAAGGAAGTGAAACCTAAACATTCAAAAGCGTTCCTGCAAACGAACTTTTCAACCTAGAAGAACGAAATTTGGGTAGCTAAGTTTAACTGGTAAACTCATCTTTCCTGACAAGTATCATCAAGATCAGGTGAGTAATTATTTGCAGAGATTCCAGTTAACTTGGGAGCTCTGTTGAAGCTCTGTAAATGCTTTCTTAGGAAAGCGAATGTTCCTTGCCTCCACTTAGGACCACTTCACCAGGGAACCAATCACAGAGAGCACACCGGGAACTAATTGAGTGAGTCAAGCTTCAAGCAGCTAGCACAAACAGTGTTTGATTTAGAGCTCCAAATGCATGTATTCCTATGTTAAAATGAAGAGAAACCCCCCAAATTCAATGTCTTCCTGAAAGCAAATGTTTCAACGTAGAATAACGAAATTTTGGCAGCCAAATGCAACTGGTATGCTCATCTTTCTTACCTAGTATCAACAAGATCAAGTGAAAATATATTCGCTGAAATTTCAGTAAACTTGGGAGTTTTGTGGAAGCTCTGCAAACACTTACATAAGAAAGTGTATTTTCCTTGCCTCTGCTTGGGGATACTTCAGCAGGGGACAATGCATCAAGAGCCACTGAGAAGTCATTGAGTGGGCCAAATTTCAAACAGGTATCACAAACTGTGTTTGATTGAGCATTCGAAATGCATGTATTCCTATAGGGAAAAAAGAAGTTAAACCTGAAAATTCAAAGTGTTCCTGCAGAGGAACTCTTCAACATAAGATGACGAAATTTGGGCTGCCAAGTGCAACTCATCTACTCAGTTTTGCTGCCAAGTATCAACAAGATCGGGTGAAAAAATATCTGCTGAGAGTCCAGTAAACTCTGTTCTGTGGATGCTCTACAAACACTTTCAAATGAAAGTTTATTTTTCTCTGCTCTGCTTCGGTGTACATAAACCGGTAACAAAGCATAGAGAGCACAATTAGAATTCATTCAGTGAGTCAATTTTCAAGCAGCTAGCACAAACCGTGTTTGATTTCGATTTCCAAAAGCATGTATCCCTAGAGGGAAAATGTAGTAAAACCTAACTAATCCAAGTCATCCTGCAAAGGAATGATTCAGCCTAGCAGAACAAAATTTGTGCTGCCAAGAGCAACTGGTATACACATTTTTTCTACCAAGTATCAACAAGTTCGGGTGAATAAACATTTGCTGAGATTCCAGTCAACTCAGAGTTCTCTGCAGCTTTGCAAATGCTTTCAAATGAAAGTGGATGTTCCTTGCCTCCGCTTAGAGCTACTACCACAGGGAACAAAGCATAGAGAGCACACCGAGAACGAATTGAGTGAGTCAAGTTTGAAGAAGCTAGCACAAACCGTGTTGGATATACAGTTCCAAATGCATGTATCCCCATAAGGGAAAAGGAAGTGAAACTTAAAATTCAAAGTGCTCCTGCAAACGAACGCTTCAACCCTGAAGAGCAAAATTTGGGCAGCGAAGTGAAACCGGTATACTCATCTTTGCTGCCAAGTATCATCAAGATCCGGTGAAAAAATTTTGCTGAGATTCCAGTAAACTCAGAGTTCTGTGGAAGCTCTGCAAACACTTTCAAATGAAAGTATATTTTCCTTGCCTCTGCTTAGGGCTACTTCAACAGGAAACAAAGCATAGAGAGTGCACTGAGAACTAACTGAATGAGTCAAGTTTCATGCAGCTAGTACCAACCGCGTTTGAGTTAGAGTTCCAAATGCATGTATCCCTATAGGGGAAAATGAAGTGAAACCTCAAATTTCAAAGTGTTCCTGCAAACGAACTATTCAACCTAGAAGATCTAATTTGGGCAGCCAAATGCAACCGGTCTACTTATCTTTGCTGTCGAGTAACAACAAGTTAGGGTGAAAAAATATTTGCTGAGAATCCAGGAAACTCATAGTTCTGTGGAATCACTGCAAAGGCTTTCAAATGAAAGTTTCCTTCTCTTGCCTCTGCTTAGGGTTACTTCAACAGAAAACAAAGCATAGAGATCACACTGAGAACTAGTTGAGTGAGTTTCAGTTTCAAGCAGCTAGCGTAAACCGTGTTTGATGTATAATTCCAGATGCATGTATCCCTATAAGGGAAAAGGAAGTGAAACCTAAACATTCAAAAGCGTTCCTGCAAACGAACTTTTCAACCTAGAAGAACGAAATTTGGGTAGCTAAGTGCAACTGGTAAACTCATCTTTCCTGACAAGTATCATCAAGATCAGGTGAGTAATTATTTGCAGAGATTCCAGTTAACTTGGAGCTCTGTTGAAGCACTGTAAATGCTTTCTTAGGAAAGCGAATGTTTCTTGCCTCCACTTAGGACCCACTTCACCAGGGAACCAATCACAGAGAGCACACCGGGAACTAATTGAGTGAGTCAAGCTTCAAGCAGCTAGCACAAACAGTGTTTGATTTAGAGCTCCAAATGCATGTATTCCTATAGGTTAAAATGATGAGAAACCCCCCAAATTCAATGTCTTCCTGAAAGCAAACGTTTCAACGTAGAAGAACGAAATTTTGGCAGCCAAATGCAACTGGTATGCTCATCTTTCTTACCTAGTATCAACAAGATCAAGTGAAAAAATATTCGCTGAAATTCCAGTAAACTTGGGAGTTTTGTGGAAGCTCTGCAAACACTTACATAAGAAAGTGTATTTTCCTTGCCTCTGCTTGGGGATACTTCAGCAGGGGACAATGCATAAAGAGCCACTGAGAAGTCATTGAGTGGGCCAAGTTTCAAACAGGTATCACAAACTGTGTTTGATTGGAGCATTCCAAATGCATGTATTCCTATAGGGAAAAAAGAAGTTAAACCCTGAAAATTCAAAGTGTTCCTGCAAAGGAACTCTTCAACATAAGATGACGAAATTTGGGCTGCCAAGTGCAATTCATCTACTCAGTTTGCTGCCAAGTATAAACAAGATCGGGTGAAAAAATATCTGCTGAGAGTCCAGTAAACTCTGTTCTGTGGATGCTCTACAAACACTTTCAAATGAAAGTTTATTTTTCTCTGCTCTGCTTCGGTTTACATAAACAAGTAACAAATCATAGAGAGCACAATGAGAATTCATTCAGTGAGTCAATTTTCAAGCAGCTAGCACAAACCGTGTTTGATTTCGATTTCCAAAAGCATGTATCCTATAGGGGAAAATGTAGTAAAACCTAACTAATCCAAGTCATCCTGCAAAGGAATGATTCAGCCTAGCAGAACAAAATTTGTGCTGCCAAGAGCAACTGGTATACACATTTTTTCTACCAAGTATCAACAAGTTCGGGTGAATAAACATTTGCTGAGATTCCAGTAAACTCAGAGTTCTCTGCAGCTTTGCAAATGCTTTCAAATGAAAGGGTATGGTCCTTGCCTCCGCTTAGAGCTACTACCACAGGGAACAAAACATAGAGAGCACACCGAGAACGAATTGAGTGAGTCAAGTTTGAAGAAGCTAGCACAAACCGTGTTGGATATACAGTTCCAAATGCATGTATCCCCATAAGGGAAAAGGAAGTGAAACTTAAAATTCAAAGTGCTCCTGCAAACGAACGCTTCAACCCTGAAGAACGAAATTTGGGAAGCCAAGTGAAACCGGTATACTCATCTTTGCTGCCAAGTATCATCAAGATCTGGTGAAAAAATTTTGCTGAGATTCCAGTAAACTCAGAGTTCTGTGGAAGATCTGCAAACACTTTCAAATGAAAGTATATTTTCCTTGCCTCTGCTTAGGGCTACTTCAACAGGAAACAAAGCATAGAGAGTGCACTGAGAACTAACTGAGTGAGTCAAGTTTCATGCAGCTAGTACCAACCGCGTTTGAGTTAGAGTTCCAAATGCATGTATCCCTATAGGGGAAAATGAAGTGAAACCTCAAATTTCAAAGTGTTCCTGCAAACGAACTATTCAACCTAGAAGATCGAAATTTGGGCAGCCAAATGCAACCGGTCTACTAGCTTTGCTGTTGAGTAACAACAAAGTTAGGGTGATAAATATTTGCTGAGAATCCAGGAACTCACAGTTCTGTGGAATCACTGCAAAGGCTTTCAAATGAAAGTTTCTTTCCCTTGCCTCTGCTTAGGGTTACTTCAACAGAAAACAAAGCATAGAGATTACACTGAGAACTAGTTGAATGAGTTCAGTTTCAAGCAGCTAGCGTAAACCGTGTTTGATGTATAATTCCAGATGCATGTATCCCTATAAAGGAAAACGTAGTGAAACCTAAACATTCAAAGCGTTCCTGCAAACGAACTTTTCAACCTAGAAGAACGAAATTTGGTTAGCTAAGTGCAACTGGTAAACTCATCTTTCTAACAAGTATCATCAAGATCAGGTGAGTAATTATTTGCAGAGATTCCAGTTAACTTGGAGCTCTGTTGAAGCACTGTAAAATGCTTTCTTAGGAAAGCGAATGTTCCTTGCCTCCACTTAGGACCACTTCACCAGGGAACCAATCACAGAGAGCACACCGGGAACTAATTGAGTGAGTCAAGCTTCAAGCAGCCTAGCACAAACAGTGTTTGATTTAGAGCTCCAAATGCATGTATTCCTATAGGTTAAAATGAAGAGAAACCCCCCAAATTCAATGTCTTCCTGAAAGCAAATGTTTCAACGTAGAAGAACGAAATTTTGGCAGCCAAATGCACTGGTATGCTCATCTTTCTTACCTAGTATCAACAAGATCAAGTGAAAAAATAGTCGCTGAAATTCCAGTAAACTTGGGAGTTTTGTGGAAGCTCTGCAAACACTTACATAAGAAAGTGTATTTTCCTTGCCTCTGCTTGGGGATACTTCAGCAGGGGACAATGCATAAAGAGCCACTGAGAAGTCATTGAGTGGGCCAAGTTTCAAACAGGTATCACAAACTGTGTTTGATTGAGCATTCCAAATGCATGTATTCCTATAGGGAAAAAGAAGTTAAACCTGAAAATTCAAAGTGTTCCTGCAAAGGAACTCTTCAACATAAGATGACGAAATTTGGGCTGCCAAGTGCAACTCATCTACTCAGTTTTGCTGCCAAGTATCAACAAGATCGGGTGAAAAAATATCTGCTGAGAGTCCAGTAAACTCTGTTCTGTGGATGCTCTACAAACACTTTCAAATGAAAGTTTATTTTTCTCTGCTCTGCTTCGGTGTACATAAACCGGTAACAAAGCATAGAGAGAACAATGAGAATTCATTCAGTGAGTCAATTTTCAAGCAGCTAGCACAAACCGTGTTTGATTTCGATTTCCAAAAGCATGTATCCCTATAGGGGAAAATGTAGTAAAACCTAACTAATCCAAGTCATCCTGCAAAGGAATGATTCAGCCTAGCAGAACAAAATTTGTGCTGCCAAGAGCAACTGGTATACACATTTTTTCTACCAAGTATCAACAAGTTCGGGTGAATAAACATTTGCTGGAGATCCAGTCATCAGAGTTCTGTGCAAGCTTTGCAAATGCTTTCAAATGAATGGGTATGTTCCTTGCCTCCGCTTAGAGCTACTACCACAGGGAACAGAGCATAGAGAGCACACCGAGAACGAATTGAGTGAGTCAAATTTGAAGAAGCTAGCACAAACCGTGTTGGATATTACAGTTCCAAATGCATGTATCCCCATAAGGGAAAAGGAAGTGAAACTTAAAATTCAAAGTGCTCCTGCAAACGAACGCTTCAACCCTGAAGAACGAAATTTGGGCAGCCAAGTGAAACCGGTATACTCATCTTTGCTGCCAAGTATCATCAAGATCGGGTGAAAAAATTTTGCTGAGATTCCAGTAAACTCAGAGTTCTGTGGAAGCTCTGCAAACACTTTCAAATGAAAGTATATTTTCCTTGCCTCTGTTTAGGGCTACTTCAACAGGAAACAAAGCATAGAGAGTGCACTGAGAACTAACTGAATGAGTCAAGTTTCATGCAGCTAGTACCAACCAAGTTTGAGTTAGAGTTCCAAATGCATGTATCCCTAAAGGGGAAAATGAAGTGAAACCTCAAATTTCAAAGTGTTCCTGCAAACGAACTATTCAACCTAGAAGATCGAAATTTGGGCAGCCAAATGCAACCGGTCTACTTATCTTTGCTGTCGAGTAACAACAAGTTAGGGTGAAAAAATATTTGCTGAGAATCCAGGAAACTCACAGTTCTGTGGAATCACTGCAAAGGCTTTCAAATGAAAGTTTCTTTCCCTTGCCTCTGCTTAGGGGTACTTCAACAGAAAACAAAGCATAGAGATCACACTGAGAACTAGTTGAGTGAGTTTCAGTTTCAAGCAGCTAGCGTAAACCGTGTTTGATGTATAATTCCAGATGCATGTATCCCTATAAGGGAAAAGGAAGTGAAACCTAAACATTCAAAAGCGTTCCTGCAAACGAACTTTTCAACCTAGAAGAACGAAATTTGGGTAGCTAAGTGCAACTGGTAAACTCATCTTTCCTGACAAGTATCATCACGATCAGGTGAGTAATTATTTGCAGAGATTCCAGTTAACTTGGAGCTCTGTTGAAGCACTGTAAATGCTTTCTTAGGAAAGCGAATGTTCCTTGCCTCCACTTAGGACCACTTCACCAGGGAACCAATCACAGAGAGCACACCGGGAACTAATTGAGTGAGTCAAGCTTCAAGCAGCTAGCACAAACAGTGTTTGATTTAGAGCTCCAAATGCATGTATTCCTATAGGTTAAAATGAAGAGAAACCCCCCAAATTCAATGTCTTCCTGAAAGCAAATGTTTCAACGTAGAAGAACGAAATTTTGGCAGCCAAATGCAACTGGTATGCTCATCTTTCTTACCTAGTATCAACAAGATCAAGTGAAAAAATAGTCGCTGAAATTCCAGTAAACTTGGGAGTTTTGTGGAAGCTCTGCAAACACTTACATAAGAAAGTGTATTTTCCTTGCCTCTGCTTGGGGATACTTCAGCAGGGGACAATGCATAAAGAGCCACTGAGAAGTCATTGAGTGGGCCAAGTTTCAAACAGGTATCACAAACTGTGTTTGATTGAGCATTCCAAATGCATGTATTCCTATAGGGAAAAAAGAAGTTAAACCTGAAAATTTCAAAGTGTTCCTGCAAAGGAACTCTTCAACATAAGATGACGAAATTTGGGCTGCCAAGTGCAACTCATCTACTCAGTTTTGCTGCCAAGTATCAACAAGATCGGGTGAAAAAATATCTGCTGAGAGTCCAGTAAACTCTGTTCTGTGGATGCTCTAACAAACACTTTCAAATGAAAGTTTATTTTTCTCTGCTCTGCTTCGGTGTACATAACCGGTAACAAAGCATAGAGAGAACAATGAGAATTCATTCAGTGAGTCAATTTTCAAGCAGCTAGCACAAACCGTGTTTGATTTCGATTTCCAAAAGCATGTATCCCTATAGGGGAAAATGTAGTAAAACCTAACTAATCCAAGTCATCCTGCAAAAGGAATGATTCAGCCTAGCAGAACAAAATTTGTAGCTGCAAGAGCAACTGGTATACACATTTTTTCTACCAAGTATCAACAAGTACGGGTGAATAAACATTTGCTGAGATTCCAGTCAACTCAGAGTTCTGTGCAAGCTTTGCAAATGCTTTCAAATGAAAGGGTATGTTCCTTGCCTCCGCTTAGAGCTACTACCACAGGGAACAGAGCATAGAGAGCACACGGAGAACGAATTGAGTGAGTCAAATTTGAAGAAGCTAGCACAAACCGTGTTGGATATACAGTTCCAAATGCATGTATCCCCATAAGGGAAAAGGAAGTGAAACTTAAAATTCAAAGTGCTCCTGCAAACGAACGCTTCAACCCTGAAGAACGAAATTTGGGCAGCCAAGTGAAACCGGTATACTCATCTTTGCTGCCAAGTATCATCAAGATCGGGTGAAAAAATTTTGCTGAGATTCCAGTAAACTCAGAGTTCTGTGGAAGCTCTGCAAACACTTTCAAATGAAAGTATATTTTCCTTGCCTCTGTTTAGGGCTACTTCAACAGGAAACAAAGCATAGAGAGTGCACTGAGAACTAACTGAATGAGTCAAGTTTCATGCAGCTAGTACCAACCAAGTTTGAGTTAGAGTTCCAAATGCATGTATCCCTATAGGGGAAAATGAAGTGAAACCTCAAATTTCAAAGTGTTCTGCAAACGAACTATTCAACCTAGAAGATCTAAATTTGGGCAGCCAAATGCAACCGGTCTACTTATCTTTGCTGTCGAGTAACAACAAGTTAGGGTGAAAAAATATTTGCTGAGAATCCAGGAAACTCACAGTTCTGTGGAATCACTGCAAAGGCTTTCAAATGAAAGTTTCTTTCCCTTGCCTCTGCTTAGGGTTACTTCAACAGAAACAAAGCATAGAGATCACACAGAGAACTAGTTGAGTGAGTTTCAGTTTCAAGCAGCTACGTAAACCGTGTTTGATGTATATTCCAGATGCATGTATCCCTATAAGGGAAAAGGAAGTGAAACCTAAACATTCAAAATGCGTTCCTGCAAACGAACTTTTCAACCTAGAAGAACGAAATTTGGGTAGCTAAGTGCAACTGGTAAACTCATCTTTCCTGACAAGTATCATCACGATCAGGTGAGTAATTATTTGCAGAGATTCCAGTTAACTTGGAGCTCTGTTGAAGCACTGTAAATGCTTTCTTAGGAAAGCGAATGTTCCTTGCCTCCACTTAGGACCACTTCACCAGGGAACCAATCACAGAGAGCACACCGGGAACTAATTGAGTGAGTCCAAGCTTCAAGCAGCTAGCACAAACAGTGTTTGATTTAGAGCTCCAAATGCATGTATTCCTATAGGTTAAAATGAAGAGAAACCCCCCAAATTCAATGTCTTCCTGAAAGCAAATGTTTCAACGTAGAAGAACGAAATTTTGGCAGCCAAATGCAACTGGTATGCTCATCTTTCTTACCTAGTATCAACAAGATCAAGTGAAAAAATAGTCGCTGAATTCCAGTAAACTTGGGAGTTTTGTGGAAGCTCTGCAAACACTTACATAAGAAAGTGTATTTCCTTGCCTCTGCTTGGGGATACTTCAGCAGGGGACAATGCATAAAGAGCCACTGAGAAGTCATTGAGTGGGCCAAGTTTCAAACAGGTATCACAAACTGTGTTTGATTGAGCATTCCAAATGCATGTATTCCTATAGGGAAAAAAGAAGTTAAACCTGAAAATTCAAAGTGTTCCTGCAAAGGAACTCTTCAACATAAGATGACGAAATGTGGGCTGCCAAGTGCAACTCATCTACTCAGTTTTGCTGCCAAGTATCAACAAGATCGGGTGAAAAAATATCTGCTGAGAGTCCAGTAAACTCTGTTCTGTGGATGCTCTACAAACACTTTCAAATGAAAGTTTATTTTTCTCTGCTCTGCTTCGGTGTACATAAACCGGTAACAAAGCATAGAGAGAACAATGAGAATTCATTCAGTGAGTCAATTTTCAAGCAGCTAGCACAAACCGTGTTTGATTTCGATTTCCAAAAGCATGTATCCTATAGGGGAAAATGTAGTAAAACCTAACTAATCCAAGTCATCCTGCAAAGGAATGATTCAGCCTAGCAGAACAAAATTTGTGCTGCCAAGAGCAACTGGTAAACACATTTTTTCTACCAAGTATCAACAAGTTCGGGTGAATAAACATTTGCTGAGATTCCAGTAAACTCAGAGTTCTCTGCAGCTTTGCAAATGCTTTCAAATGAAAGGGTATGTTCCTTGCCTCCGCTTAGAGCTACTACCACAGGGAACAAAACATAGAGAGCACACCGAGAACGAATTGAGTGAGTCAAGTTTGAAAAAGCTAGCACAAACCGTGTTGGATATACAGTTCCAAATGCATGTATCCCCATAAGGGAAAAGGAAGTGAAACTTAAAATTCAAAGTGCTCCTGCAAACGAACGCTTCAACCCTGAAGAACGAAATTTGGGCAGCCAAGTGAAACCGGTATACTCATCTTTGCTGCCAAGTATCATCAAGATCGGGTGAAAAAATTTTGCTGAGATTCCAGTAAACTCAGAGTTCTGTGGAAGCTCTGCAAACACTTTCAAATGAAAGTATATTTTCCTTGCCTCTGCTTAGGGCTACTTCAACAGGAAACAAAGCATAGAGAGTGCACTGAGAACTAACTGAGTGAGTCAAGTTTCATGCAGCTAGTACCAACCGCGTTTGAGTTAGAGTTCCAAATGCATGTATCCCTATAGGGGAAAATGAAGTGAAACCTCAAATTTCAAAGTGTTCCTGCAAACGAACTATTCAACCTAGAAGATCGAAATTTGGGCAGCCAAATGCAACCGGTCTACTTAGCTTTGCTGTTGAGTAACACAAGTTAGGGTGAAAAAATATTTGCTGAGAATCCAGGAAACTCACAGTTCTGTGGAATCACTGCAAAGGCTTTCAAAATGAAAGTTTCTTTCCCTTGCCTCTGCTTAGGGTTACTTCAACAGAAAACAAAGCATAGAGATTACACTGAGAACTAGTTGAATGAGTTTCAGTTTCAAGCAGCTAGCGTAGAACCGTGTTTGATGTATAATTCCAGATGCATGTATCCCTATAAAGGAAAACGTAGTGAAACCTAAACATTCAAAAGCGTTCCTGCAAACGAACATTTCAACCTAGA
>NW_027288234.1:0-95358 GCF_047511675.1 Marmota flaviventris
GTTAAGGTTAGGTTTAAGTAAGGGTGAGAGTTAGGGTCATATTCGGGTCAGAGTTATGATTTGGGTTAAGGTTTGTGTTAGGGTTAGAATTAGACTTAGTGTTAATGTTAGGGTTAGGGTTAAGTTTAGTTTTAGAGTTAAATTTAGGGTTAGGATTAGGATTAGTGTTAACGTTAGTTTTAGGGTTTAGAATAGGGTTGTGTTTAGTGGAATGGTTAGGGTTACAGTTCATTTTAGTTTAGGGTTAGAGTTAGTGTCAGGGTTATTTTTAGGTTTAGGATTAGGTTTAGGATTAGGTAATGGTTAGCATTAGGGTTAGGTTTAGGGTTCAGATTAGGTTTAAGGTTAGTGTTAAGGTTAGTGTTAGGGTTAGTGTTAGTGTTAGGGTTAGGATTTTTGTTCAGATTAGGGTTATGGTTAGTGTTAGGGTTGGTGTTTGGGTTACTTTTATGGTTAGGGTTAGCGTTAGGTTTAGTGTTAGGTTAAGGATAGGGTTTGGTTAGGGTTAGGGTTAGTGGTAGTGTTCAGGGTACGGTTAGGGTTCGTGTTAGGGTTGGTTTAGGGTTAGTGTTAGTGTTAGACTTAGTGTTAGGGTTAGTGTTAGTGTTAGGGTTAGAGTTAGGATTAAGTGTTAAGGTTAGTAATAAATTTAAGATTATGGTTAGTGTTGGAGTTAGGGTTAAGTTTAGGGTTAGGTTTATTGTTATTAACAGTTAGGGTTAGGGTTAGGTTTCTTGTTAGGGTTAGGGTTAGTTTTAGAGTTAGGGTTAGGGTTAGAGTTAGGGTAGGGTTAGGTTTAGGGTTAGGGTTTTGTTAGGGTTAGGTTTAGGTTAGGGTTTGTGTTAGGGTAAGGGTTAGGTTTAGGGTTATGTTTAGGGTTAGTATTAGGGTTAGTGTTAGGGTTAGGGTTTGTGTTAGGTTAGGGTTACTGTTAGGGTTAGGGTTGGTGTTTGAATTAGATTTATTGTTAAGGTTAGTGTTTGGTTTAGTTTACAGTTAAGGTTAGGGTTTGGGTTATTGTTAGGGTTAGTGGTAGAGTTAGGGTTAGGGTAAGGGTTAGGGTTCATGTTAGAGTTTGTGTTAGGATTCTGGTTTGTGTTAGGGTTAGAATTCGTTAGGGTTAGGCTTATGGTTTGTGTTATATATAGGTTTAAGTTTAGGGTTAGGGTTACGGGTAGTGTGATGGTTATGGTTAGTGTTAGGGTTAGGATTAGTGTTTGGGTTAGGGTTAGTGTTAGGTTTTGGGTTAGTGTTAGGGTTAATGTTAGTGTTATGCTGAGGTTTAGGGTTGGCATTAGCATTTGGGTTAGGGTTAGGATTAGTGTTAGGGTTATGGTTAGTGTTAGTGTTAAGGTTAGGTTTAGGTTTAGGATTAGTATTATGGTTAGGGTTGGGGTTTGTGTGAGACTTAGGCTTAGTGGTATAGTTAGAGTTAGGGTTCGTGTTAGAGTTAGGGTTGAAATTAATGTTAGTGTTAGTGTTCAGTTTATAATTAGCGTTAGTGTTAGGTAAGTTTAGCATTAGGATTAGGTTAGTGTTAGCATTATGAATTGGGTTAAGGTTAGTGTTAAGGTTAGGGTTAAAGTTAGAGTTATTGTTAGGTTTAAGGTATAGTTTTAGGGTTAGCATTACGGTTCGTGTTAGGATTAGGTTTAGGTTTAGGGTTAGTGTTAAGTTTAGGGTTAGGTTCAGGGTTAGGGTTAGGGTTAAGATTCGTGTTATTGTTAGGGTTAGGGTTAGAGTAAGTGTTATGCTTAGGGTTGGATTACGGTTAGTGTTAGTGTTAGTGTAAGGTTTAGGTTTAGTTTTAAGGTTAGGGTTAAGATAAGGGTTTGGTTAGAATTAAGGGTAGTGTTTGGGTTAGGGATAGTGATTAGGGTCAGGTAAGGGTGAGGGTCAGGGTTAGATTAGGGTCAGGATTATGGTTTTGATTAGGGTTTGTGTTAGGGTTAGAGTTAGAGTTAGTGTTAGTGTTAGGATTAGGGTTAGGGTTAGTTTTAGTGTTAGTGTTAAGGTTAGGGTTAGGTTTAGGATTAGTCTTAGGGTTAGGGTTAGGCTTTGGGTCAGGGTTGGGCTTAGTAGAATGGTTAGGGTTAAGGTTCGGGTTAGTGTTAAGATTAGGGTTAGTGTTAGGTCTACTGTTAGCCTTAGGATTAGGGTTAGGATTAGGTAAGTGTTAGCATTATGGTTAGGTTAGGGTTAGGGTTTGGATTAGGGTTTGTGTTTGGGTTATGGTTAAGGTTAGGGTTAAGGTAAGGGTGGGGTTAGGGATGGTGTTAGGGATAGTGTTAGAATTAGGGTTAGGATTAGGTTTAGTGTTAGGGTTATGGTTAGGTTAGGGTTCGTGTTAGGGTTAGGGTTAGGTTTCGTGTAGATTTACAATTAGGGTTAAGGTTGAGGTTGGTGTTAGGGATAGGTCTAGGGCTAGTGTTTGGTTTAGATAGAGGTTTAGGGTTAGGGTTTGGGTTAGTGTTGCCTTTAGGGTTAGGGTTAGGGTTAGGATTAGTGTTAGGGTTAGGGTTAGTAATAGGTTTAGTGTTACTGTTAGGGTTAAGGTTAGGGATAGGGTTAGGTTTAGGGTTAGTATTAGCGTTCGGGTTTGGGTTAGGTTTAGGGTTAGGGTCAATGTTAGGGTTAGAATTAGTGTTAGGTTTAGGGTTAGGTTTAGGGTTAGGATTTGTGTTAGGGTTAGGGTTAGGGTAAGTGTTATGGTTAAGGTTAGGGTTACTTTTAGAATTAGTGTTAGGGTTAAGGTTAGGATTAGGGTTAGTTTTAATGTTAGAATTATTGATAGGTTTAGTGTTAGGGTTCGGTTAGGGTTAAGGTTAGTGTTTGGGTTAGGGTTAGTGGTAACGGTTGTGTAAGGGTGAGTGCCAGGGTTAGACTAGGATCAGGGTTATGGTTTGGGTTTGGGTTATAGTTATAGTTAGAGTTAGTTTTAGTGTTAGTATTAGTGTTATGGTTAGGGTTAGTGTTACTGTTAAGTTTAGGTATAGATTTAGGATTAGTCTTGGGGTTAGGGTTAGGGTTTGGGTGAGGGTTGGGCTTAGTGGAATGGTTACTGTTAGGATTCGTGTTAATGTTAGGATCAGTGTTAGTGTTAAGGCTATTGTTAGTGTTAGAATTAGTGTTATTTTAAGTAAGAGTTAGCATTATGGTTAGGTTAGGGTTAGGGTTGTGGTTTGGGTTAGGGTTTGTGTTTGGGTTAAGTTTAGGGTTTGGGTTAGGTTTAAGGTTAGGGTTAGGGTTAGGGTTAATGTTAGATTTAGGGTTTTGGTTAGGTTTAATGTTAGGGTTAGGATTAGGTTTAGGGTTAGTGTTAGGGTTAGGGTTAGTGTTACGGTTAGGATTCATGTTAGGCTTACGGTTAGGTTTAGAATTAGGGTTCATGTTAGTGTTTGGTTTAGGGTTAGTTATAGTTTTAAGTGTAGGTTATGGGTTAGGGTTAGTTTACTGTTAGGGTTAGATTTAAGGTTAGGATTAGTGTTTTGGTTAGTGTTAGAGTTAGGTTTAGGATTAGTGTTAGGGTTAGAATAAGGGTTAGGTTTTGTGATAGGGTTAAGGTTAGTGTTAGGATTAGTGTTATGGTTAGGGTTAATTTAGGGTTAGATTTAGTGTTAGGGTTAGGGTTAGTGATAGGGTTAGGTTTAGGGAAAGTGTTATTGTTAGGTTAGGGTTAGGGTTAGGGTTAGGTAAAAGGTTAGCGTTAGTGTTTGGGTTTCGGTTATAGTTAGGTTTAGGGTTATTGTTAGTGTTAGAGTTAGGGTTAGTATTAGGTTTAGGGTTAGGGTTAAGTTTAGGGTTAAGGTTAGGGTTAAAGTTAGGGTTAGTTTTAGGGTTTCTGTTAGGGTTAGGGTTAGCATTAGTTTTAGGGTTACTTTTAGGTTTGGGATTAGGGTTTGGGTGAGGATTAGGCTTAGTGGTATGGTTAGGGTTAGGGTTTGTGTTAGGGTTTGGTTTAGGGATAGTGTTAGAGTTAGGACTAGCATTAGGGTTAGGTAAGCATAAGACTTAGGGTTAGGTTAGTGTTATGGTTATGGTTTGGGTTAGGGTTTGTGTTAGGTTTAGGGTTAGAGTTGGTGTTAGTGAAAAACTAGGGTTAGGGTTAATGTTAGGGTTAGGGTTAGGTTTTGTGTTAGCGTTACATTTAAGGTTATGGTTAGAGTTACGGTTACGGTTAATGTTAGGGATAGGTATATGTTAGGGTTAGCTTTAGGGTTAAGGTTAGGGTTAGGTTAGGTTTAGAGTTAGGGTTAGTGTTCCTGTTAGTTTTAGTGTTTGGGTTAGTGTTAGGTTTAGTTTTAGTGTTAGGGTTAGAGTTAGTGTAAGGTAAGGTTAATAGTTAGGGTTAAAGTGAATGTTAGGTTTAGGATTATGGTTAAAGTTATTGTTAGGGTAGTGTTAGGGTTAGGGTTAGTATAATTTTAGGGTTATGGATAGGTTTAGGCTTAGTGTTAGGTTTTGGGTAGGGATTAGTTTTAGTGTTTGTGTTAGGGTTAAGGTTAGGTTTAAGTAAGGGTGAGAGTTAGGGTCATATTCGGGTCAGAGTTATGATTTGGGTTAAGGTTTGTGTTAGGGTTAGTATTAGACTTAGTGTTAATGTTAGGGTTAGGGTTAAGTTTAGTTTTAGAGTTAAATTTAGGGTTAGGATTAGGATTAGTGTTAACGTTAGTTTTAGGGTTTAGAATAGGGTTGTGTTTAGTGGAATGGTTAGGGTTACAGTTCATTTTAGTTTAGGGTTAGAGTTAGTGTCAGGGTTATTTTTAGGTTTAGGATTAGGTTTAGGATTAGGTAATGGTTAGCATTAGGGTTAGGTTTAGGGTTCAGATTAGGTTTAAGGTTAGTGTTAAGGTTAGTGTTAGGGTTAGTGTTAGTGTTAGGGTTAGGATTTTTGTTCAGATTAGGGTTATGGTTAGTGTTAGGGTTGGTGTTTGGGTTACTTTTATGGTTAGGGTTAGCGTTAGGTTTAGTGTTAGGTTAAGGATAGGGTTTGGGTTAGGGTTAGGGTTAGTGGTAGTGTTCAGGGTACGGTTAGGGTTCGTGTTAGGGTTGGTTTAGGGTTAGTGTTAGTGTTAGACTTAGTGTTAGGGTTAGTGTTAGTGTTAGGGTTAGAGTTAGGATTAAGTGTTAAGGTTAGTAATAAATTTAAGATTATGGTTAGTGTTGGAGTTAGGGTTAAGTTTAGGGTTAGGTTTATTGTTATTAACAGTTAGGGTTAGGGTTAGGTTTCTTGTTAGGGTTAGGGTTAGTTTTAGAGTTAGGGTTAGGGTTAGAGTTAGGGTAGGGTTAGGTTTAGGGTTAGGGTTTTGTTAGGGTTAGGTTTAGGTTAGGGTTTGTGTTAGGGTAAGGGTTAGGTTTAGGGTTATGTTTAGGGTTAGTATTAGGGTTAGTGTTAGGGTTAGGGTTTGTGTTAGGTTAGGGTTACTGTTAGGGTTAGGGTTGGTGTTTGAATTAGATTTATGTTAAGGTTAGTGTTTGGTTTAGTTTTACAGTTAAGGTTAGGGTTTGGGTTATTGTTAGGGTTAGTGGTAGAGTTAGGGTTAGGGTAAGGGTTAGGGTTCATGTTAGAGTTTGTGTTAGGATTCTGGTTTGTGTTAGGGTTAGAATTCGTTAGGGTTAGGCTTATGGTTTGTGTTATATATAGGTTTAAGTTTAGGGTTAGGGTTACGGTTAGTGTGATGGTTATGGTTAGTGTTAGGGTTAGGATTAGTGTTTGGGTTAGGGTTAGTGTTAGGTTTTGGGTTAGTGTTAGGGTTAATGTTAGTGTTATGCTGAGGTTTAGGGTTGGCATTAGCATTTGGGTTAGGGTTAGGATTAGTGTTAGGGTTATGGTTAGTGTTAGTGTTAAGGTTAGGTTTAGGTTTAGGATTAGTATTATGGTTAGGGTTGGGGTTTGTGTGAGACTTAGGCTTAGTGGTATAGTTAGAGTTAGGGTTCGTGTTAGAGTTAGGGTTGAAATTAATGTTAGTGTTAGTGTTCAGTTTATAATTAGCGTTAGTGTTAGGTAAGTTTAGCATTAGGATTAGGTTAGTGTTAGCATTATGAATTGGGTTAAGGTTAGTGTTAAGGTTAGGGTTAAAGTTAGAGTTATTGTTAGGTTTAAGGTATAGTTTTAGGGTTAGCATTACGGTTCGTGTTAGGATTAGGTTTAGGTTTAGGGTTAGTGTTAAGTTTAGGGTTAGGTTCAGGGTTAGGGTTAGGGTTAAGATTCGTGTTATTGTTAGGGTTAGGGTTAGAGTAAGTGTTATGCTTAGGGTTGGATTACGGTTAGTGTTAGTGTTAGTGTAAGGTTTAGGTTTAGTTTTAAGGTTAGGGTTAAGATAAGGGTTTGGTTAGAATTAAGGGTAGTGTTTGGGTTAGGGATAGTGATTAGGGTCAGGTAAGGGTGAGGGTCAGGGTTAGATTAGGGTCAGGATTATGGTTTTGATTAGGGTTTGTGTTAGGGTTAGAGTTAGAGTTAGTGTTAGTGTTAGGATTAGGGTTAGGGTTAGTTTTAGTGTTAGTGTTAAGGTTAGGGTTAGGTTTAGGATTAGTCTTAGGGTTAGGGTTAGGCTTTGGGTCAGGGTTGGGCTTAGTAGAATGGTTAGGGTTAAGGTTCGGGTTAGTGTTAAGATTAGGGTTAGTGTTAGGTCTACTGTTAGCCTTAGGATTAGGGTTAGGATTAGGTAAGTGTTAGCATTATGGTTAGGTTAGGGTTAGGGTTTGGATTAGGGTTTGTGTTTGGGTTATGGTTAAGGTTAGGGTTAAGGTAAGGGTGGGGTTAGGGATGGTGTTAGGGATAGTGTTAGAATTAGGGTTAGGATTAGGTTTAGTGTTAGGGTTATGGTTAGGTTAGGGTTCGTGTTAGGGTTAGGGTTAGGTTTCGTGTAGATTTACAATTAGGGTTAAGGTTGAGGTTGGTGTTAGGGATAGGTCTAGGGCTAGTGTTTGGTTTAGATAGAGGTTTAGGGTTAGGGTTTGGGTTAGTGTTGCCTTTAGGGTTAGGGTTAGGGTTAGGATTAGTGTTAGGGTTAGGGTTAGTAATAGGTTTAGTGTTACTGTTAGGGTTAAGGTTAGGGATAGGGTTAGGTTTAGGGTTAGTATTAGCGTTCGGGTTTGGGTTAGGTTTAGGGTTAGGGTCAATGTTAGGGTTAGAATTAGTGTTAGGTTTAGGGTTAGGTTTAGGGTTAGGGTTAAAGTTAGGGTTAGGGTTAGTGTTAGGGATAAGATTAGGGTTAGGGTTTGTGTAAAGGTTAGGGTTTGGTTTATCGTTACGGTTTGGGTTAGGGTTATGGTTGGTGTTAGGGTTAGTATTAGGGTAATGGTTAGGCTTAGGTTTAATGTTAGGGTTAGGGTTAGAATTTGGGTTAGGGTTAGGGTTAGTGTTAGGGAAAAGGTTAGGGTTCGTGTTAGAATTAAGTTTAGGTTTAGGGTTTGGGTTAGTGTTAGGGTTATTGTTAAGTTTATGGTTAGGGTTAGGTTTAGTGTTATAGTTAGTTTTAGGGTTAGCTTTAGGGTTATTTATAGGGTTAGTGTTAGTGTTAGGGTAAGGGATAAGGTTAGGTTAAATTTCTGGTTAGGCTTAGGTTTAGTTTTAGAGTTAGGGTTAGGGTTAATTGTTAGGGTTAAAGTTTGAGTTTGTGTTAGGGACAGGGTTAGAGTTAGGGTTCCGGTTAAGATTAGGGTTAGCTTAGTGTTAGTTTTAGGTTTAGGATTAGTGTTAGTGTTAGGTGTGGGGTTAGGATTAGGTTTAGGGTTAGTGATAGAGTTAGGGTTTTGATTAGAGTTAGTGATAGGGTTATGGTTAGTGTTAGGTAAGGTTTAGGGTTAGGGTTAGTTTAGTGTTAGGGTTATGGTTTTGGTTTGTGATAGGATTAGGATTAGGGTTAGTTAAGCTTAGGGTTAGGTTTAGGGTTAGGGTTCATGTTAGGATTAGTGTTAGGGTTAGTGTTTGGGTTCAGTTTAGTGCTCGGGTTAGGGTTAGGTTTAGGGTTAGTGTTAGTGTTAGTGTTAGGTTTAGGATTAGTGCTAAGTTTAGCGTTAGGGTTAGGGATAGGGACAGGGTTAGTGTTAGGGTTAGAATTAGTGTTAATTTCAAAGTTATGGTTATGTTTAGATTTTTGGTTAGTTTTAGGTTTAGCGTTAGTGTACTTTATGGTTAGGGTTAGGTTATTGATAGGGTTAGGTTTAGGGTTCAGTATAGGTTTCTTGTTAGGGTTACGATTAGGGTTAGTTTTAGGGTTAGGGTTAGGGTTAGGGTTAGGGTTAGGGTTAGTGTTAGTGTTTGGGTTAGGATTAGTGTTAGTAATAGGCTTAGGGTTAGTGTTCATGATAGGGTTAGGGTTAAGGTTAATTTTAGGGTTGAGTTTAGTGTTAAAGTTAGGGTTAGTGTTAGGGTTACAGTAAGGTTTATGTATAGTGTTAGAGTTGGGATACGTTAAGGGTTACTTTTTGGGTTGAGGTTAGATTTACGATTAGTGTTAACATTAGGATTAGAGTTAGGGTTAGCTTTAGTGTTAGGGTTCGGGTTAGGTTTAGCTTTAGTTTTATGGTTAGTGTCAATGTTAGAGTTAGGTTTAGGTAAGGGATAGGGTTAGGGTTGTATTAGGTTTAGGGATATGGTTTGGGTTAGGGTTTGTGTTAGTGTTAGTGTTAGGGTTAGGGTTAGGGTTAGCGTTAGGTTAAGTGTATGGTTAGGATTATGTTTAGGGTTAGTGTTAGGGTTTGCTTTAGGGTTAGGTTTAGAATTAGTGTTATGGTTAGCATTAGGGTTAGGGTCAGCATTAGAGGTAAGGTAACTTTTAGAGTTAGTGTTAGGGTTAGGGTTAGTGTTAGGGTTAGGTTTAGGGTTTATGTTATGGTGAGGGTTAGGGTTAGGGTTACAGTCAGGGTTAGTGTTAGGGTTAGTGTTAGGTTTTGTGTTAGGTTTACAGATAGTGTTACATTTATGGTTATGGTTAGTGTTAGGGTTTGGGTTAGACTTATGCTTAGGGTTTATGTTAGGGTTAGGTTTAAGGTTCGTGTTAAGGTTAGGTTTTGGGTTAATGTATGTTTTAGGTTTAGGGTTAGGGTAATTGTTAGGGTTAGTTTTAGGGTTAGTTTTAGGTTTAGGGTTAGGATTAGTTTTAGTATTCGTGTTAGGTTTAGGGTTAAGTTAAGTGTTAGTGTTAGGGTTAGGGTTATGGTTAGTGTTACGCTTAGGTTAGGGTTGGGATCAGTGTTACGGTTAGTGATAAATTTAGTGTGAGGGTTAGTGTTAGGGTTCACATTATCATTAGGGTTAGTGTTTAGGTTAGGTTAAGGGGTAGGGTTAGGTAAGGGTGAAGGGTTAGGTTTAGATAAGGGTCAGGGTTATGAGTTCAGTTATGGTTTTTTTAGGTTTAGGTTTAGGGTTAGGGTTAGTTTTAGGGTTAGAGTTAGTGTTAGGAATAGGTTTAGGCTTACATTTCTGGTTAGGGTTAGGCGTAGGGTTAGGGTAAGTGTTAGGTTTAGGGTTAGGTTTAGGATTAGTGTTAGGTTTAGGGTTTGTGTTAGGGTTACGGCTTGGTTTAGGGTTAGGGTTCCTGTTAGGTTTAGGTTTAGGGGTAGTGTTAGGTTTAGGTTTAGGGTGAGGGTTAGGGTTAGGGTTCCTGTTAAGGTTAGTGTTAGGGTTAGGGTTAGGATTAGTGATTGGGTTAGGGTAAATGTTATGTTTAGGGTTAGGATTAGGAGTATAGTTAGGGTTATGTTGAGATTTAGACTTAGTATTAGCATTCGGGTTAGGGTTAGGTTTAGGGTTAGGGTTAGTCTTAGTGTTAAGTTTAGGGTTAGGTTTAGGGTTAGTATTAGGGTTAGAGTTAGAGTTTGGGTAACTATGCCACTTAGGCTTAGTAGTATAATTAGTGTGAAGGTGCGTGTTAGGGTAGGGTTAATGTTAGGGTTAGTGTTCTGGTTAGAATTAAGGTTAGTATTAGGTAAGGGTTAGCATTAGGATTAGGTTAGGGTTAGGGTTATGGATTGAATTATAGTTTGTGTTAGGGTTAAAGTTAGTCTTCAGGTTAGATTTAAGGTTAGGGCTATGGATAGGTTTAGGGTTATTGTTAGGTTTAGTGTTAGAGTTAGGGTTCTTGTTAGTTTTAGGTTATAGGTTTAAGGTTAGCATTAAGATTAGTGTTAGGGTTAGGTATAGGGTTATTGTTAGGGTTAGTGTTAGATTTAGAGTTAGGGTTAAAGATAAGATTTGTGTTATATTAGGGCTAGGGTTAAAGTAAGAGTTATGTTTCGGGTTAGGGTTACAGTTAGAGTTAGTGTTAGGGTTAGTGTTAGGTTTAGTTTTAAGGTTAGGGTTAGTGCTAGGGTTTGGTTAGGGTTAAAGTTAGTGTTTGGGTTTGGTTAGTGGTTAGGGTTAGTTAAGGGTGAGGGTCAGGGTTAGATTAGGATAAGGGTTATGGTTAGGGTTAGGGATTATGTTAGTGTTAGTGTTAGTGTTAGGGTTAAGGCTAGGTTTAGGGTTACTTTTAGGGTTAGGGTTAGTGTTGGTTGAGGTTTGGGCTTAGTGGAATTGTTAGGGTTAGGGTTTGTGTTAGTGTTAGGAAATCGGTTAAGTTTAGGTAAGGGCTAGCATTTAGATTAGGTTAGGGTTAGGATTATGGTTTGGGTAAGTTTTTGTGTTTGGGTTAGGGTTAGAGATAGGGTTAGGTTTAAGGTTCAGGTTAGGGTTAGAATATCGGTTAGGTTTAGGTAAGTTTTAGGTTTAGGTTTAGTGTTAGGTTAGGGTTAGGTTTAGGATTAATGTTAGGGTTAGGGTTGTGGTTAGTGTTATGGTTAGTGTTAGGGTTAGGTTTAGTGTTAGGGTTAGGTTTGGGGTTAAGTTTAGGGTTCATGTTAGGGTTAGGGCTAGGGTTCTAGTTAGATTTATGGTTAGGGTTAGAGTTAGGGATTGTGTTAGGGATATGTTTATAGTTAGTGTTAGGTTTAGTTTTAGGTTTATGGTAAGGTTTAGGGTTAATGTTGCGTTTAGGGTTAGGGTTAGGGTTAGTGTTTGGGTTAGGGCTAGTGTTAGGTTTAGTCTTAGTGTTAGGGTTAGCGTTAGGGATAGATTGAGCTGAGGGTTATTATTAGCATTCGGGTTAGGTTTGGGTTTAGGGTTAGGGTTAGTGTTATGGTTAATTTAGGGTTAGGGTTAGTGTAAGGGTTAGGGTTAGGGTTACAGTTTTGGTTAGGTTTAAGGTTGGTGTAAGGGGATTAGGGTAATGGTTAGGGTTAGGGTTAGGTTTAGGTTTAGGGTTAGGGTTAATGTTAGGGTTAGGGTTAGGGATAGTGTTAAGGTTAGGGATAGCTTTAGGGTTAGGATTAGTGTTAGGGTTATGGTGAGGTTTAGGTTTAGTGTTACAGTTAGGGTAACACTAAACCCTTAGGTTTAGGGTTATTTATATTGATAGTGTTAGGGTTAGTGTTAGTGTTATTGTAAGGTATAGGGTTAATCGTTAATTTTCTGGTTAGGCTCAGGTTTACTTTTTGTGTTATGTTTAGGGTTAGAATTTGGGTTACTTGTTATTGTTAGGGTTAGGGTTGGGTTTAGGGACAGTGTTAGGGTTAGGGATTCTGTTAAGATTAGGGTTAGCTTAGTGTTAGGTTTAGCGTTTGGGTTAGTGTTACGGTTAGGGTTAGTGTTTCATTTAGGGTTAGATTTAGATTTAATGTTAGTGTTTGGGATAGGGTTAGAGTTAGGATAAGCATTAGTATTAGGTTTAGGGTTATGATTAGGCTTAGATTTAGTGATAGAATTGGGGTTTTATTAGGGATAGAGTTAGGGTTAGGGTTAGGGTTAGGTAAGGTTTAGGATTAGCTTAAATTTAGGGTTAGAGTTATGGTTTTGGTTAGGGTTTGTGTTAGGGTTAAGATTAGGGTTAGAGTTATGCTTAGGGTTAGGTTAAGGATTAGGGTTTGTGTTAGGGTTATTGTTAGGGTTAGGGTTAGAGTTCATTTTAGTGTTAGATTTAGGGTTATGTTTAGGGTTAGTATTAGGGTTAGGTTTAGGATTAGAGTTAGGTTTAGGGACAGGGTTAGGGATAGGGATAGCATTAGTGTTAGGATAAAAGTTAGTGATAAAGTTATGTTTAGGTTTAGGTTTTGGTTAGTTTTAAGGTTAGGGTTAGTGTAGGTTTAGGGTTAGGTTAGTGTGAGGGTTAGGGTTACGGATCAGTATAGGTTTCTTGTTAGGGTAATGGTTAGGGTTAGTGTTAGTGTTACAGTTAGGTTTAGGTATAGTGTTAGAGTTAGGGATAGGTTTAGGGTTAGTTTTAGGGTTATGGTTAGAGGTACAATTAGTGTTATGGTTAGGGTTAGAATTAGCTTATGATTAGTGTTTGGGTTAGGTTTAGTTTTAGCTTTAGTTTTATGGTTAGTGTTAGTGTTAACGTTAGGGTTAGTTAAGGGATAGGTTTAGGGTTTTGGTTTGTGTTAGGGTTTGTGTTAGGGTTAATGTTTAAAACAGGTGTAGGGTTAGGGTTAGCGTTAGGGTTAGGATTAAAATTAGTGTTAGGGTTAGCGTTACGGTAAGGGTCAAGGTTAGGGGTAGGGTAAGTTTTAGGCTTAGCATTAGGGTTAGGGTTAGTGTTAGGGATAGGTTTAGGGATAGGGTTAGTGCTTGGTTTAGGTTTAGAGTTAAGTAAGGTTTAGGGTTATGGTTAGGCTTAGGTTGAAGTTTAGGTTTAGTATTAGGGTTTGGGTTAGGGTTAGGGTTACAGTTTGGATTAGGGTTAGGGTTAATGCTAGTGTTATGATAGGGATAGGGTTAGGGTTAGTGTTAGGTTTAGGTTTAGTGTTAGGTTGAGGATTAGGTTTAGGGTTATGGTTATGTTAGGGTTAAAGTTAGGGTTAGGGTTAGGGTTAGTGTTAGGGTTAGGGTTTGTGTTAGGGTTTGTGTTAGGATTAGGCTTACAGTTAGGGTTAAGGTTGGTGTTTGAGTTAGTTTTAGGGTTAGGGTTACCATTAAGTTTAGTGTTAGGGTTAAAGTCAGGTTTTAGGTTAGGGTTAGGATTAGTGGTAGGTTTGGGGTTAGGGAGTATGTTAGGGTTAGGGTTTCTCTTAAGATTAGGGTTAGCTTAGTGTTAGGGTTAGGGTTTGCCCTAGCTCTAATAATAAACCTTTACCTAACCCAAACTCCAACCTTAGCCCTAGACCTAACCCTAGTGATTATTCTGGCTTTAACCCTAAAACTAACTCTAACCAGAACACTGATCCTGACCCTAACACTAACTCTAGCTCTAAACATCACACTAACACTAACCCTAATCCTAACACTTGACCTAGCCATAACACTAACTCAAAAACTGGTCCTAAACATAACCCTAGTTTGTACATTAGCTGTAGCCCTAACACTAGCCCTAACCTAAACCAAAACCTGGCCTTAATCCAAGCGCTAACCCTAATTTAACCCTAACACTAAACCAAGCCATAAGCCAGTCCCTAACAATCCCCTAACCCTAGCTCTTATCCTATTTGTTACCAAACCCTAAACCTAACGCTAACCCTAGTCCTAACTTTAATCCATAGCCTAACCCAAACCCTAACCCTATTACTAGTCCTAACCCTAGACCTCATTCTAGCTCTAACCATAACCCAAACCCTAATCATAGCCCTGAAACTTATACTGACCCTAACACTAACCGTAGGTCTAAACCTGACTCTAACCTGAACCCGAACCCTAACATTAGCCCTACTGGTAATCCTATACCGAAATCTAAACCCAACACTAGTCCTAACCCTAAAGCTAATCCTAAATCTAGCCATAACTCTAGCCCTAGACCTGAACAACAGCCTTGCTCTAGCCCTAACAATCACCCTTAACATAACCCAAACACTAACCCTACTTCTAGACCGAACCCTAGTCCTAATTCTGGCACTAACCCCAACACTCACTCTAACTTGAATAGTGACCATGACTCTAACATAAATCTAGCTCCAAAGCTCACCCTAACTCAAAACCTAATCCTAACACTACACCTAGCCATAATCCTAACCCTAAATCTAGCCCTAATCATAACCCTAGCTCTTAACTACCCATGGCCCTAACCCTAGGCCTAAAATAACACAAAACCTAGCCCTAATTCTAGGCCTAAACCTAGACCTAAGTGTAACCTTAAATTAACCCGAGCCCCATCCCTAACCGTAACCCTAACCCTCACCTTAGACCTAACCCTAGCTCAAAGCCTAACTTTTACCCTAAACATAGCCCTAGCCCTATCCCAAACCCTAACCTAACCCCAGCCCTAATCCTACCCTTAACCATAGCACTAACCATATCTTCAATTCTATACATTACCTTAACCCTAGCCCTAATCCTAACCATAAACCTAGCCCTAACACTAGCTCTAATTCTATCCATTACCCTAAACATAATCCTAACCCTAATTCAAACCCTAGGCTTAACCCTAACACTATAACAGTCTCTAAACCTATCCATTACACTAAAACTAAGCTGTACCATAACCCAAAGCCTATTCATTACCCTAACCCTAACTCTAACCCCAATGCTAATTAAAGCCCTAAACCTAAACCTTAACCTAAACTGAACCATAAGCCATACCCTGACCTTAATAATACATCTAGCTCTAAATTTGACCCTTACCCTAAATCTAATCCTTACTCTAGACCTAACCATAAACATAACCCTAAATATATCCCTAACCATAACTGTAGACTTAACTCTAGACACTTACTGTAACACAAACCCTAGCTCTAAACCTTATCCTAACTGGAAAACTAACCCTAACACTAGACAAACCCTAAATCTACCCATAACCATAACTGTAGCTCTTACATTACCCATACACCTAACACTAGCCCTAAACCTCACACAAATCCTAGCCCTAATCCTAGCCCTAAACATATACCTAAGCATAAACCTAGCCCTATCCCTAGCACTAAAATTAACCCTAACACTGGCCCTGGCCCTAACCTTAATCAAACTCTAATCCTTAGCCTAAACATAACAATAGCCCTAACCCTCAACCTAACCCTAAACCTAGCCCTAATCCTAACTGTAACCATAGCACAAATCATAGCACAAGCTCTATCCATTACCTTAAACATAACCCTAACCCTAATGGTAACCCAAGCCATAACCCTAACCCTAATCCTAACCGTAGCCCTGACTCTAACTCTAATCCTCACCCTAACCCTAACCCTAACCCTAACTCAAACCCTAACACTTCTGCTAAACCTAACACTAACACTTACCCTAGGGCTATCTCTAAACCTAGCCAAAATCCTAACATTAACACAAGCCCTATCACTAGTATTAACCTCATCCTTTACCCTAAACATAAACCTAACCCAAATGCTAACCCTAGGCCTAATCCTACTACTATCACTAACACTAACCCTATCTATTACTCTAAACCTAAACTGAAGCCTAAACCTAACACTATCCATTACTTTAACCCTAACCCTAATGCTAATTTTAGCCCTAACCCTAAGCCTTATCCTAAATCAAACCCTAAACTGGACTCTGACCATAATAATACACCTAGCTCTAAACCTGACCTTTACCCTAAACCTAACTTTGCACTAGACCTAGCCATAAACCTAAAGTTAACACTATTTCTAACCATAAGCCTAGACCTGATATTAGCCCTAGCTCTAATCCTAACTCTAACCCTAACACAAACCCTAGCCCTCTTCCAAGCCCGAAATTTAGCCTTAATCCTACCCAAACACTCACCCTATTCTTATACTTAATTTTAACCCTCGCCCTACCCCTGAACCTAGCCATAACCTCATCCCTTCCCCTAAAACTAACCATAACCCTAACACTAACACTAACCCTAATTCTATCCCTAACCATGGGCCTAACCCTACCACTAAGAGCTAATCTAGCCCTAATTTAGCCCTGACCATAAGCAAATCCCTAACTCTAGCCCTAAGAATAAATCTAACTCTCAACCTAGTCCCATTTCTATTTCTAAACCTTTCCATTACCGTAACCCTATCACTAGCCCTAACCTTAGCCCTAACCCTAGATCTAACCATAACTCTAAATTATGGTTATAAACTCTAAATCTAACCCTAACCTTAAGCCTAAACCTCACCCTACCACTAGCTGAACACTATTGCTAATCATAAAACTAACCCTAACACTAGCCCTAGCCCTAAAACAAAACCGCGCCATTACCTTATCCCTAAACCTAACCTAAACCAAACCCTAACCGTACAACTAGTCAAAACCCTAGCTCAAATTCGAGTCCTAGGACTAAAACTAACCCTACACTGACTCATATCCAAAGACTAACCCTAGCACTATATATCACCCTAACCATAAAGCAAATGCTAACACCGTTCCTAGCCCAAACACTAACCATAAAACTAACCCTAATAATAACCCTAGTTCTTACATCAGCCATAGTCCTAACCCTAGTCTTAACCCCCAAACAAAAATAGCCCTAATCTGAGCCTTAAAACTAGATTTAACCCTAACTCTAACCCTAACCCTAGCCCTAAACCTAACCATAAACCTAGCTCTAAGCCTAGCTCTAACCCTATCCCTTATCCTAAGCCAAACCCTATCCATAATGCTAACCGTAGTCCTAATCGTAATACTTAGCCTAAAACAAACACTAATCCTATTATCAGTCCAAACCCTAGCCCTCATTCTAGCTCTAAAACTAACCCAAAACCTAACCCTAACCTTCACCCTTATTCTGACCACAACACTAATTATAAGTCTAAACCTGACCCTAACCCTAAACTGAACCCTGAAACTAGCCCTACCAGTAAACTTTTACCTAAACCTAACCCTGACACTACTCCTAGACCTAAACCTATTCCTAAATCTAGTGATAACTCTAGCCCTAGACCTAAACAAAAACTTAGACCTTGCACTAACAATAACCCTTAACCTAAACCAAACAATAACACTACCCCCAGACCTATCCCTACTCCTGATTCTTGCTTTCACCCTAACTCTAATCTGAACACTGACCCTGACACTAACACTAAACCTAGCTCTAAAACTGACTCTAAACCAAAATCTAAACCTAATACTAGACCTAGCCGTAACCCTAACTCTAAAACCAGCACTAATTAGAACCCTAGATCTTACATTACCCATAGCACTAAACCTAGACCTAAACCTAACACAAAACCTATCCCTAATCCAAGGCCTAAACCTACCGTAAGCATAACCCTAACCCTGAACATAGTCCTAACCCTAAGCTTAACCCTCACCTTATACCTAAGCATAGCTCAAAACCTAACATTTGGCCTAACCAAAACCCTAGCCTTATCCCTAACAATAACCCTAACCCTAACCCTATACATTACCCTTATTATAACTCTATTCTTAATGCTAATCCTAGGCCTAACTCTAACCCTATCGCAAAACCTAAAACTCTCCATTACCCTAAACCTACCCTGAACCCTAAATCTAACCCTATTCATTACCTGAAACCTAACACTAAACCTAATGCTCATTTGAGCCCTATCCCTAAATCTTAACCTAATACAAACCATAAACTTGACCCTGAACTTAAAAGTACCCCTAGCTCTAAAACTGATCCTTACCCTAAACTTAACACTTCCACTAGACTAAGACATAGACCTAATCATAAATCTATTCCTAACTGTAACACTAGAGCAGACATTATCCCTAGCCCTAATTCTAGACCTAACCCTACAACAAACCCTAGCCCTCATCCTAGCCCTAAACATAGACTTAATCATAACCCTAACCCTAACCCTAGCCATAATCCTAATTCTAACCCTCACTCTACCTCTAAACCTAACTGTAACACATCCCTTACACTAAAGTTAACCCTAAACCTGGCCCTAATGCTAGGCCTAAGCTGAACACTAACCCTAGTTCTATTTCTTGCCCTGATTTAGCCCTATCCCTAAAACTAACCATAACCCTAGCCCTAAGACTAACTCCTACTCTCACCCTAGCCTTATCCCTACTTCTATCCCTACCATTTACCATAACCCTAAACCTAGCCCTAACCCTTGCTCTATCCTTAGACCTAGCCCTAACCATAGATCTAAACCTTACTCCAAGTCTTAACCTAACCCTAAGCCTAAGCCTAACACAAACACTAGCCCTAACCCTAATGCCAATCATATAACTAGCCCTAACCCTAAACCTAGGACTAAAACAAAAATGAGCAATAGAGAATGAGGATGTGGATCAAGCGGTAGTACATTGACCTGGCATGAACGGGGTGCTGGGTTCGATCCTCAGCAAAAATAAAAATATAATTAAAAAAAAGATGTTGTGTCCACCAAAAACTATATATATTTAAAAATTCTCTCTCTCTCAAAAAAAAAAAAACCCAAAAAAAAAAACTGAGCAATAATCCTAACCTTAAATCTTAACTTAAACCAAAACCCAGCACTACACCTAGACCTAACCCTAGCACTAATTCAAGTCCTAACCATAACCTTAAACTAACCCTGACCTTGAATCATATCCTAACACTCACCCTAGGTCTAAACAACACCCTAAACTTAAACATAACCCTAACAGTAACTCTAGCCATAATTCGAGTCATAATCTTAACCTTAAAACTAACCCTGATGCTGACTCATATCCTAACAGTCACCCTAGCTCCAAAGACCGCCCTCACCTTAAACTGAAACCTAACTGTAATCCTAGCCCTTATTTGAGTACTAACCCTAACCCTAAAACTAACACTGTCTCTGAATCATATCCTCATAGTATCCTAGCTATAAATATCACACTAACATTAAACCTAACCTTAACACTAGACCTAACCCTACCTCTAGCCCTAATTGGAGCCCTAGTTCTTACCATTATCCATTGCCATAACATTAGCCCTAACCCTAAAACAAAATTAGCCCTAATCTGAGCCCTAAACCTAAATTTAACCCTAACCCTAACCCTAACTCTAGCCCTAACCCTATCTCGAAGCCTATCACTTACCTAAAGCAAAACCCTAACCCTAATGGTAACACTAGACCTATCCCTAATCCTTAAGCTAACCAAAGCCCTAACCCTATAAATAGTTATAACCCTACGCTCACTCTAGCTCTAACCCTATTCCAAACCCTAATGTTAACCCTGACCATTATTTTGACCCTAACACTAACCCTAGGTCTAAACCTGGCCCTAACCCTAGACCAAACCATAACACTAGACCTAGACCTAAATCAAATCCTAAATCTAGCCTTAACTCTAGCCCTAGACCTAAACAAAAACCTATCCCTAGCCCTCAAAGTAACGCTTAACTTAACACAAACACTAACCCTACCCCTAGACCTAAACCTGGTTCGAATTCTGGCTGTAACCCAAATGCTAACTCTAACCCAAACACTGACCCTGTCTTAAAGAGAAACCTACCTCTAAACCTGACCCTAACCAAAAATCTAAACCTAACACTAGACCTAGCTATAATCCTAACCCTAAAACTAGCCCTAATCATAATCCAAGCTCTTACATTACCCACAGCCCTAATCCTAGGTCTAAACCTAACACAAAACCTAGAGCTAATCCTAGGCCTAAGCATAACCCTAACCCTAACCCTAACCTAACACTTGATTAGTCCTAACCCTAACTCAAAGCCTAACCTTTATCCTAAACATAAACCTACACCTATCCCTAAATATACCCCTAACACTAGCCCTAATCCTAATCTTAACCCTAGCCCTAAACCTAGCTCTAAACCTTCCCATTACCTAAAACTAACTGTAAACCTATTGATAAACCTAGGCCTATCCCTGACCCTAAACCTAACCAGAAAACTAACACTAGACATAATTCTAAACCTCACACTCGCCATAGACCTAACTCTAGCTCAAACCCTAACCCTTACCATAAACCTAAACATAACCATAGCCCTAACCCTAAACCTAAACGTCAATCTAACACTAACCATAACCCTATGCCTACATCTAACCATATTCATTACTCTAACCCTACCCCTAATGATGATGCTAGCCCTAATTCAATCCTAACCCTAACCACACTCTAACCTTATCCCTAGACTTAACTCCAAACCTAACCCTTATCCTAGCCCTAACCCTAGCTCAAAACCTAACCCTTATGCTCAACATAACCCTAACACTAACCCTAGTTCTAACCCTAACCCTAACCCTAACTTAAGACCTATTCGTGACCATAACCCTAGCCCTAAACTTAGCTCTAACCCTATCCATTATCCTAAACATTACCCATACGATAATGCTAACCCTAGTCCTAACACAAACCCTATAGCTAAACATAACCATATCAATTACCGTAAAAGTAACATAAACCCTAAACAAAACCTATCATTACCCTAACCCTGACCCTAATGCTTATTTGAACTCTAACCCTAAACCCTAACCTCAACCAAACTCTAACCTGATCCTGAACCTAATAATTCCCCTAGCTCTAAACCAGACCCTTAACCCTAAACCTAACCCTTAAACTAGACCTAGCCATAAACCTAATCCTAAAACGGTCCTCTCCTCAACCGGAACCCCACACCTGACATTAGACCTAGCCCTAATCCTAGCCCTAACCCTAACAAAAACCCCAGCACTTATCCTAGCCCTAAATCTAGATTAATCCTAACTCTAACCCTAACCCTAGCTCTAACTCCAATACTAACCCTAGCCCTACTCTTAGCCCTAATTTCACCCTATCTTTAAACCTAACTATAACCCTAGACCTAAGAATAAATCTAACACTCACATTAGCCCTATCACTAGATCTAACCCTATCCCTTAAAGTAACCCTAACTCTAGCCCTAAACTTAGTGCTAACCCTTGCCCTATCCATAGCCCAAGCACTAACCTTAGATCATAATCTATCTCTAAATCTAACCCTGACCCGAAGCCTAAGCCTAAACCTAACACTAGCCCTAACCCTAACACTAATTTTAAAACTAGCCCTAATCCTAGCCCTAGCCCTAAAACAAAACCGAGACATAAGCTCTATCCATAACCCTTAAACTAAAACAAACCCTAACCATACAACTATACCTAACCCTAGCCCTAATTCGAGTTTAAGCCAAACCCTAAAACTAACCCTGACACTGACTCTGACACTAACACTAATCCTAGCTCTAAACATCACCCTAATCCTAACACTAACCCTAACACTAAATCTAGCACTAAATCTAGCACTAATCTTAACCCTAAAATTAGCCCTAATCGTAACCCTCTTACTTACATTAGCCGTAATCCTAACCCTAGCACTAACTTAACCCAAATCCTAACCCTAATCCGAGCCCTAACCTGAGCTTTAACCCTAACCCTAACCCTAAACATAGCCCTAGCCCTAATCATAACCATAACCCTAACCCTAACCCTATACATTACCATAACAATAACCCTAACCCTAATGCTAACCCTAGACCTAAATCTAACCCTATCTCTAATCCTATCCCTATCCATTTCCCTAAACCTAACATGAACCATAATTCTAAGCCTATCATTACCCAAACCATTACCCTAATGCTAATTCAATCCCATCCCTAACTTTAAGCCTTAACCTATTCCAAACCCTAACCTAGACCTTCACCTTAATAATACCCTAGCCTTAAACCTGACCCTAACCCTAAACCTAAATGTTACACTAGACGTACCCATAATCCTAACCCTAAAACTATATTTAAACATAATTCTAGATTTGAAATTAGCCATACTCCTAATACTAGCCCTAACACTAAAACAAACCCTAGCCCTTATCTTAGCCCTAAACCTAGCCTTAATCATAACCCTAATCCTAACCCTTATTCTAAATATCACCCTACCTCTAAAACTAACCTAGCTTACCCTAAACTAAATCCTAAATCTAAGTCTAATTCTATTCTTAAACTGAACACTAACCATAGACCTAAGCCTAGCCCTAATTACCCCTATCCTTAACCTAAACCCTAAGCTTAGCCCTAAGACTAACAATAATTCTCACACTAGCCCTATCATTAGTTCTAATCCTAGCCCTTACCATAACCCTAACCCTTGCCCAATCCTTAGTCCTAGCCCTAACCCTAAGCCTAACACTCACACTAACACTAAACCTAATCTTAAAGCTAATCATAAAACTAGCACTAACCCTACAACTAGCAGAAAAAAAAAGAGCAATAACCCTAACCCTAACCCTAACCCTAACCCTAACTCTGATCCTTATTCTGACCCTAACACAAACCCTAGTTCTAAAACTGACCCTCAACCAAGAGCAAACCTCTAACACTGGCCATACCACTAACTTATACCTAAACCTAAGTCTAACCCTAGCCCTAAGACTAACTCTAACTCTCACACTATCCCTATCCCTACTTCTAAGCCTAGCCCTTACCATAACCCTAACCCTAGCCCTAACCCTTGCTATATCATTAGTCCTAGCCTTAACCATAGATCTAACCCTAACTCGAAATCTAAAACTAACCCTAAGCCTAAGCCTAACACTAAAATGAGCCCTAACCCTAATGCTAATCATAAAAGTACCCCTAACCCTAAGCTAGCAGTAAAACAAACTGAGCAATAGCCCTAACCATAAACCTTAACTTAAACCAAACCCTAAAACTACACCTAGACCTAACCATGGCCTTAATTCGAGTCCTAACCCTAACCTTAAATCTAACGCTGACCCTGACTCATATCCTAATACTCACCCTAGCTCTAAATACCCTTCTAACTTTAAACTGAAACCTAAAAGTAAACCTATTCCTAATTCGAGTCTTAACCCTAACTCTGACCCTGACTCATATCCTAACACTAACCCTAGCTCTAAATATCATCCTAACCTTAAACCTAACCCTAACACTAGACCTACCCCTAACCCTAACCCTAAAACTAACCCGAATTGTAACCCTAGTTCTTACATTAGCCATTTCCCTAACATTAGACATTACCCTAACACAAAAACTAGCCCTAATCTGAACCCTAAACCTAGATTTAACTCTAGCCCTAACCCTAGCTCTAAGGCTATCTCTTACCCTATGAATAACCCTAAATCTAATGGTAGCCCTAGACCTTTGCCTAATACTTAGGCTAACCAAAATCCTAACCTTATTAATAGTCCTGACCCTAGCCCTCATTCTAGCTCTGATCCTATCCCAAATCTGAACACTAACCCTGACCCTTATTCTGACCCTAACACAAACCCTAGTTCTAAATCTGACACTAACACTAGACTAAAACCTAACACTAGCACTGGACCTAAACCTAATCCTAAATCTAGACTTATCTCTAGCATAGACCTAAACGAAAACCCAGTCCTAGGCCTAACAATAGCCCTTATCCTAACACAAACACTAACCCTACCCCTAGACCTAAACCTACTCCTAATTCTGGCTGTAACCCTAACTTGAACTCTAACCCAAACACTGACTCCACCTTTAACAGTAAACCTACTTATAAACCAGACCCTAACTGAAAATCTAAACCTAATACTACATCTGGGCATAACCCTAATAATAAAACTAGTCCTAATCATAATACTAGCTCTTACATTACCCTCAGCTTTAACCCTAGACCTAAACCCAACACAAAACCTACAGGTAATCCTAGGCCTTAGCCTGATTCTAGTCCTAACCCTAGCTTAAACCCTAATCTTAACCATAACACTAGCCCTAACCCTAACCCTAACCCGAGCCCTAACCCTAGCTCTAACCCTATCCCTTACCCTAAGCCAAACCCTCAACCAAAAGCTAACCCTAGTCCTAACCCTAATCCTTAGCCTAACTTAAATACTAAGAGTATTACTAGTCCTAACCCTAGTCCTCATTCTAGTTCTAACCCTAATCCTGACCGTTATTCTAATCCTAACAGTAACCCTAGGTCTAAACCTGACCCTAATCCTAAACCAAACCCTAACACTAGCCCTACCGGTAAGCCTATAACTATACCTAACTCTAACACTAGATCTAGACCCAAAACAAATCCTAAATATAGCTATAATTCGAGCCCTATACCTAGAAAAAATCCTAGCTCAAGCCCTAACAATAATCCTTAACCTAAAATAAGCACGTACCCTACCCTGCGACCTAATACTAGTCCTAATTCTGGCTCTAACCCTAACTCTAATCCTATCTGGATCACTGACCCTGACCCTAACATTAACCTATCTCTAAACCTGACCCAAACCCAAAACCTAGCCTAACACTAGACCTAGCCATAACCCTAACCCTAATACTAGCCCTAAACATAACCCTAGCCCTAACCCTATTTTAACCCTAATCTTAACCCTAACAGTAGCCATAACCCTAACCGTAGTCCTAACCCTACCCCTAAACCTAATACAAAACCTAGCCATAATCCTAGGCCTAAACTTAGACCTAAGTATAACCCTAACCCTAACCCTAGCCCTAACACTAACCCTAACACTAACCCTTGCCTTAGATCTAACCCTAGCATAAAGCCAAACCCTTACCCTAAACAATACCCTAGCCCTATGGCAAACCATAACCCTAACCCTAGCTCTTATCCTAACCTTAATTCGAGCTCAAACTATAGTTCTAACCCTGTCAATTACCCTACCCCTAACCCTAATTGTAACCCTATCCCTTACACTAAACTTAACCCGAACCATTAATGTATCCAAAGACCTAAACATAAACCTAAACCTCACCATAGTCCTAACCCTAGCTGAAACATTAAGCCTTACACTAAACCTAATCCTATGACTAGCCCGAATCCATACCCTAACCCTAACTCTAACCCTAAATCTAACATTATCCATTACACTAAACCTAACCCTAACTGTAATGAAATCTCTAGCCATAACCGAAACCCTAAACAAAACCCTAACCATAAACATATCCCTAGACCTAAATGTAAACTTAACCTCGCCCTAGCCATTATCCTAGCTCAAACACTAACCCTTACCCTAACCTAACCATAACACTGACCCTAAACCTAACACTTACCGTAAACCAAACCTAGTCCTATCCCTAAACCTAACTCTAATTTTAGACTTAATCCAAACCATAACCTATCCCTAACCCTAGCTCTAAATCTATCCATTATACTAAATATAACCCTAACCTAATGCTAGACTTAACCCTATTGCTAAACCTAACCCATCCATTACCCTAAACCTTAACTGAAACCTAAACCTAACCCTATCCATTACCCTAACCCTAAGCCTAAACCTAACACTAATGCAAGCCCTAACCTAAACTTTGACCTAAACCAAATGCTAACCCTGACCATGGCCCTAATAATACCCCTAACTCTAAACCTGACCCTTACCTTAAACATAGCTCTGACACTAGACCTAGACATGACCTAACCCTAAACTACCCTGAATCATAACCCTAGACTTGACATTAGCCCTAACCCTAGTTCTAGCCCTGAACCTAACAGAAACCATAGCCCTAAACCTAGTCTTAATCCTAACCTAAACACTATCCCTAGCCCTTATCCTAATTCTAACCCTCACCTAGCCCTAAAGCTAGCTATAACCCCACCCATTCTCCTAAACCTAATCCTAACCCCACTGCTAATCCTAAACCTAGCCCTACCGCTAGGCCTAAACCTAACATTAACTGTAGCCCTAATCCTAGCCATAATTTATCTTTAACCCTAACTCTAAACCTAAGCCTAGTCCTAAATCTAAATCTAACTCTCATTCTAACCATTTCCCTAGTTCTAACCCTATCTCTTACTGTAACACTAACCCTAGCCCTAATCCTAACCTGGATCTAACCTTAATCTAACCCTAACCCTAAGCCTAAACCTCACCCTAACACTAGCCCTAACCCTAACACTAATTCAAAATCTAGCCCTAACCCTAGCCCTAGCCAAAAAAAAAAAAAAAAAAAAAAAAATGAGCAATAGCTCTAACCCTAACAGTAGCCCATAGAGGTCAAGATGCAGTAAAACCTTAAAACACAAACTGTTCCTGACAATGAACCTTGAACTGAGAAGGCCCAACCTGGGAAACATGGTAATGCTAGGTAAAAGATGAAATCTGACAAGTATCAAAGAAATTTGAACAAAACTAACTCTATCCCAAACATTAGTTGTAACCCTAGCCCTAACCCTAATCCTAAAACTAAGCCTTTCCTGTTTATATAGCATGACCATAAAAGTCAAAAACTTGGGGTGCCTAGTAGGGTTGGAAACAGATGAATTATACCCAGTATCAAAAATTCTGACCAATAATTGGGGAAGGTGTTTCACTACATGCCTATTTCCCCTGTTTTCTCCTAAAGAGCTCTTGGATAAATTGTTTTTCATGCTTCGGCTTAAGGTACTTTCACAAGGAAAAACCAGAGCGTGCCCCACAGAGAAGTGATTGAGTGTGTGAAGTTTCATGCAGCCAGCACCAACCCTGTTTGATTTCCAGCTCCATTTCCATTCACACCTATAGGCCATAACGTAGTGAAACCTAAAAATTCAAATTGTTCCTGACAGTGAACCACTGAACCTTGAAGGCCCAAACATGGGAAGCCTACTAAGGTTGGTCAAAGATGAATTCTGTAATTCAAAGTAATCTGACCAAAAAAACTTGAAGCTCTTTCAGTACATGTGCATTTTACTTGCTCCCTAAAGCACTCAGAGATAAGGTTGTTTCTTTCTACTTCAGCTTAGGAATACTTCACAGAAAACAACCAGAGAATGCTCACTGAGAACTGATTGAGTATATGAAGTTTCAAGCAGCTATCACAAACCCTGTTTGATTTCCAGCTTCATTTCCATTCTCCCCTATAGGGCAAAAAGAAGAGAAACATGAAAATTGAAACTGTTCCTGAGAGAAAACCCTTTTACGTAGGAGGCCCAAATATTTGGGTATAGTAAAAATAGGAAAAAGGTGAATCCTGCCCAGTATTGTAGAAATTTTTTTTAAAAAACTAACTGTAACCCTAACACCAGGTCTAAACCTAGTCCTAACACTAAGTCTAACCGTAAACCTAATCTGTTTAGAGAACCATTGATCATAGAAGTTTCAAAATTGGGGAGTCTAGTGGGGCAAACTTACAGATGAATCATAGGCAGTTTCAAAGAAATCTGACAAAGTAATTGGGGAAGCTATTTCAGTACATGCATATTTCCATGTTTTCTCCTAAAGAGTTCTCAGATAAATTTGTATTGCATGCTTCAGCTTATTACTAATTTCACAAGGAACAAACCAGAGAGTGCCCACAGAGAACTGATTGAGTGTGTGAAGTTTTAAGCAGTTAGCACCAACCTTGTTTGATTTCAAACTCCATGTCCATTTACCCATGTAGGTCAAAATGAAGTGAATCCATAAAATACAAATTGTTCCTGTAGGCAAAGAATTGAACTGAGAAGGCTGAAACCTGGGGAACATAGTAAGACTAGGTAAAAATGTATCCTGCCCAGTATCAAAGAAATTTGAACAAGACAAACTCTAACCCTAACACTAGACCTAACTCTAACCTAACCTGTTTAGAGAACCTTTGATCATAGAAGTATCAAAGTTGAGGAGCCTAGTGGGGAAAACTAACAGATGATTCCTGCCCAGTATTAAAAAAAAATCTGACTAAATGATTCTGGGAGGTAGTTCAGTACATGCATATTTTCCTATTGTCTCCTAAAATGCTCTCGCATTGTGTTGTTTTTGCATGCTTCATCTTTGGGATATTTTCACAAGGATAAAACCAGAGCATCCTCACAGAGAACTGATTGAGTGTGTGAAGTTTCAAGCAGCTAGCAAAAACCCTGCTTGATTTCCAGCTCCATTTCCATTTACCCATATAGGTCAAAATGAAGTGAAATCTTAAAATAAAAACTGAAATACTAACAGCAAACCAGTGAACCTAGAAGGCACAAACCTGGAGAACATAGTAAGGCTAGGTAAAAGATAAATCCTGATTAGTATCAAAGAAATTTGAACAAAACTACTGTAAACCTAACACTAGATCTATCATTAATCATAACCCTACAGCTCACCCTAGCCTCTTTAGAGAAACTTTGATCATAGAAATCCCAAACTAAGGGAGCCTAGTGGGGAAGGCTAACAGATGAATCCTGCACAGTATCAAAGAAATCTGAGCAAATAATTGGGGGAAGTGTTTCAGTAAATTCATGTTTCCTTGATTTCTCCAAAAGTGCTCTGGGATAAAGTTTCTTTGCATGTTTCAGCTGAGGGCAACATTCCTAAGGAACAAACCAGAGAGTGCCACTAGAGAACTGATTGAGTATGTGCAGTTTCAAGCAGCTAGCACCAACCCTGTTTGATTTTGTGCTCTATTTCTTGTCAACAAAATAGTTCAAAATAAAGTGAAACCTTAAAATACAAACTATTCCTGACAGCAAACCATTGAACTGAGAAGGCCCAAACCAGGGAACATTGTGAGGCTAGGTAAAAGATGAATCCTACCCAGTATCAAATATACGTGAACAAAACTGACTCTAACCCTAACACTAGGTTTAAACCTAGCCCTTACCCTAACTATAAATCTAACCCTAATCTGTTTAGAGAACCTTTTATCATGGAAGTTCCAAATTAAGTGAGCCTAGTGGGGCAAGGTAACAGATGAATCTTGTGGAGTATCAAAGAAATCTGACCAAATAATTTGGAGAGGTAGTTAGTACATGTATATTTCCCTGTTGTCTCCAACAGTAGTTTTGGAAAAAGTTGTTTTTGCATGCTTCAGCTTTGGGAAACTTTCACAAGGAAGAAACCAGAGTGCACACATAGAACTGATTGAGTGTGTGCAGTTTTAAGCAGTGAGCACCAAAACTGTTTGATTTCAAGTTCCAATTCCATTTACCTGTTTAGGTCAAAATGAAGGAAACCTTAAAATACAAACTGTTCCTGACAGCAAAATATTGAAGGATAAGGCCCCAAACTGGGGAAAATAGTAAGGCTAGGTAAAAGGCAAATTATGCCAAGTATCAAATGAATTTGAACAAAACTCACTCTAACTCTAACACTAGATCTAACCCAACCCTAACCTAATTCTAACCTGTTTAGAGTACCTATGATGATAGAAGTCCCAAACTTGGGGAGTTTAGAGGAACAACTTAACAGATGAATCTTGTGCAGTACCAAAGAAATTTGATGAAAAATTTGGGGAGGTATTTCAGTACATTCATATTTCCCTGTTTTTTTTTTTCTTAAAGTGCTCATGGATAAATTGTTTTTCATGCTTCAGCTTAAGGTACTTTCACAAGAAACAACCAGAGAGTGCCCACAGAGATCTGATTGAGTGTGTGAAGTTTCAAGCAGCTAGTACTAACTCTGTTTGATTTCCAGCTCCATTTTCATTCACGTCTATAGACCATAATAAAGTGAAACCTAAAAATTCAAACTTTTTCTGACAGTGAACTGGCAAACCTTGAAAACCCAAACTTGGGGATCCTACTAAGACTAGGAAAAGAATGAATACTGTACAATATCAAAGTAATCTATGAAAAAAAAATGAATCTTGCTCCTAAAGTGCTCACAGATATAGCTGTTTCTTTCTAATTAAGCTTTGGGCTACTACCACAGGAAACAAATGAGAGAATGTGCACTGAGAACTGAATGAGTGTGTGAAGTTTCAAGACGCTAGCACAAACCCTGTTTGAGTCCAGCTCCATTTCCATTCACCCCTATAGGGAAAATGAAGTGAAACATGAAAATTAAAACTGCTCCTGAGGGCAAACACTTTTACTCGGAGGCCAAAACATGGGGAGCATACTAAGAATAGGAAAAAGATAAATCCTGCCCAGTATACAAAAGGTTGAAAAAAAACTAACTCTAACCCTAACACTAGTTCTAACCCTAACTCTAACCATAACCCTGTTTAGAGAACCTTTGATCATAAAAGTTTTAAACTTGGGGAGACTAGTGGGCCAAGCTTACATATGAATCCTGCACAGTATCAAAGAAATCTAACCAAATAATTGGGTAATGTATTTCAGTACATGCATATTGCCCTGTTTTCTCCTAAAATACTCTT
Source organism: Marmota flaviventris (assembly GCF_047511675.1). Taxonomy (NCBI): domain Eukaryota; kingdom Metazoa; phylum Chordata; class Mammalia; order Rodentia; family Sciuridae; genus Marmota; species Marmota flaviventris. The sequence goes on from NW_027288234.1 coordinate 29,820, forward strand.
GAATAAACTTGTTTTGCATGCTTCAGCTTATGGCTACTTTTACAAGGAAGAAACCAGAGAGTGCCCACAGACAATTGATTGAGTATGTGAAGTTTCAACTAGTTAGCACCAACCCCCTGATTTCCAGCTCCATTCTCATTTACCCATATAGGTCAAAATGAAGTGAGACATTAAAAACAAACTATTCCCAACAGCGAACCATTGAACAGAGAAGGCCCCAAACTGGGGCACATAGTAAGGGTAGGTAAAAGATAAATCTTCCCAGTATCAAAGAAAATTGAACAAAACAAACTCTAACCCTAACACTAGCTCTAAAGCTAGCCCTAACCCTAACCATAACACTAACCCTTACCTGTTTAGAGAACCATTGATCCTAGAAGTGCCAACCTTGGGGAGCCTAGTGGAGCAAGTTAAAAGATGAAATCTGATCAAATTGTTGGGAGACTTATTTCAGTACATACATGTTTCTCTGTTTTCTCCTTAAGGGCTCTTGGATACAGTTTCTTTTGCATGCTTCATCTTTGGCCTACCTTCAAAAGAATGAAACCAGAGAGTGCCCACTGAGAACTGATTGTGTGAAGTTTCAAGTACCTCCTGCCAACCCTGTTGCATTTCCAGCTCAATTTTCATTCACATCAATAAGCCATAATGAAGGGAAACCTTAAAATACAAACTGTTCCTGACAGCAAACCTTTGAATCGACAAGGCCCAAACCTGGGGAGCATGTAAGGCTAAGTAAAAGATGAATCCTGCCAAGTATCATAGAAATTTGAAGAAATCTAGGGCCACATGGGTGCTCTCGGCGCAGATGGAAGGCTGGGCTGCGCAATTTCTCTGGGCGCAGACAGCAATCTCAGCCACACAGGTGCTCTCTGCACACACGCAAGGCAGCACAGAACACAGAGGCTTTGCTTGCAGGTCAACAGACCGAGCTCTGGACACAGCACAAGGTCACTCCAGAACCACCCACCTCACCAAACACCATGCATGGGTATAGATGAAATCCATATTGCAAAAATTTACTTTCCATCTATCATTGGGCTTGGCTACTAGCTTGGTTCTGCACTTTATCAGGTACCCAGTTTCCAACTCCCCTACCTCCAGCTGTGATAACTCTATTTTTCTCACAAGCTTTGGGGGGGGGGGGTGTAGCTATCAATGAGGAACAGCAACTGTACAGGCACCTGGTTTCCAATTCAGGCACTAAGAGAAGGGAGGCTCAAGGTATAAGCTCATGCCCTCTCACCCTTGCAACCTCCACCATCCTGAGCACAGAGACTCAAGCTAGGAATAGACAACTCCACCTACTGCAAGAAAAGAAAACCGAGATCTGAGAGACTTTTTTTCTTACTTTTCTTTTCTTGCTCTTCTCATCCATTCTCCTCTACACTTCCCCCTCTGGTCCTCACAACTTCAACATATGTGAAACCAAGAACTTTCCATGAAATTGGACTTTAAGAACTGAATCACTAGAATTGTATAATATAGAGGAATTGCATAGGCCCCACCTCACCACCTCTTTATTTGCTCTTGTTTTCTTTCTCCCTCTCTTTCTTTCTTTCCTTGTTATTTTTTCTTCTTTTTTTTTCTCCCTCTATCCCACTTTCAGCCTCCTAACTTTTACTATTTATACATAGGGTAATTTTATGAATACAGATAAGGAGTTTGAATTTATACCTTCTTCCACAAATTACCCCTATTAATTACAGTTCCCTACAAATTTGCTAAGTTAGATTAATCACATACCCTCATTCCTTTCCCCCTTAACATAGCATCCTACCACTGACACTCAGTTGTCTATACACCACCCAAAGTGGTATGCCTTTTATGAAACTAATGACTATATTCTAAATAATAATTGAAGCCAACATCTGTAGACACAGAGTCTAAATATAAATGTATTTATAATGGTTAGGGTTAGGCTTCAGGTTAGGGTTAGATTTAGAGTTAGGTTTTGATCTATGGTTAGGGCTAGCACTAAGGATAGGACAAGGGTTAGGACTAACATTTGGGTTAGGTTTAGGATTATGGTAAGGGATAGATTTAGAACTAGTGATAGGGCTAGTATGAGAGTTAGAGTTAGTCTTAGGACTAGTATTAGGGTTAGGGTTAGGGTTAGTGATAGGGCTAAATTAGGGCTAGTGTTAGTGTTAGGTTTAGGTCTTGGATTAGGGTTGGAGTTACGATTACATTTAGGGTAAGGTATTGGTTTATAGCTAGTTTGAGGTCTAGGGCAATGGTTAGTATTAGGGTTAGGGCTGGGGTTAGGTTTAGGATTATGATTAAAGCTAGGTTTAGGACTAGGATGAGGGCTATTGTTTGTGTTAGTGTTAGGGCTATTATTAGGGCTATGGCTAATGTCAGGTCTAGGGTTACAATTAGGGATAGATTTAGTGTTATATTTATGGCTTGGTCAAGTGTAGGAGTTAGGTGTATACTAAGGGTCAGTTTTTAAACTAGGGTTATTATTAGGGTCAGGATCAAGGTGAGGGTTTGGGTTAGGTTAGGGTTTAGGTTTAGGTCTTGAATTATCATTAGGGATTCGGGTTAAGGTAATGAAAGGGTTAGGTTTAGGGTTTAGGTGTGGTTTAGTGTAATGGATAGGGTTATTGTTAGGCCTAGGGTTAGCATAAGAGTTATCATTAGGGTAATGGATAGGGTTAGACCTAAGATTAGGGGTAGGGTTATGTATAGGATTAGGGCTTTTGGGGGATTACATTAGATTTACGTTTAGGGTTAAAGCTCTTTTAGCACCTGGGGATGTGGCTCAAGAAGTAGCGTGGTCGTCTGGCATGCACAGGGTGCTGGGTTCGATCCTCAGCACCACATACCAATAAAATAAAGATGTTGTGTCCACCAAACCTAAAAAATAAATATTAAAAAAACTAGGTTTAGGACTCGGATTAAGGCTAGGTTTTGGGTTAGGTTAGGACTAGGGTTAAGGCTTCGGCTAATGTACAAAGTAGTATTGTGATTAGAGCTAGTGATAGGGTCAGGGATAGGGCTATGGCTAGTGTTAGGTTTAAATTTACGGTTATGGTGATGTTTAGAGCTAGGTTTAATGTTAGGGTCAGAGTCTGAGTCCAGATTAGTTTTCAGGTTAGTGTTAGGACTAGAAATAGAGATAGCATTAGGGCTACATGTAGGGTTATCGTTATGAATTTTGTTTGTTTTAGGGCTAGGTGTAGAGTCAGGGCTAGTTTTAGGATTAGGACTAGTGTTAGTGTGAGGTTTAGGCTTAGGTTTAGAGTTAGATTTAGAGATAGGTTTAAATCTAGGCTTTGAGCTAGGGGTAAGGATAGGAATAGGATTAGGGCTAAGTTTAGGGCTAGGTATTGGGTGATGGTAAGGGATAGGGTTAAATCTAGGTATAAGGCTGGGGCAAGAGTTAGAGTTAGTCTTAGGGCTAGGGTTAGGGTTGGGTTAGGGATAGGGCTAAATTAGGGCTGGGTTTAGGACTAGGGTTAGTGTTAGAGTTAGGCCAGGGTTTAGGGCTAGGGTTAGTATTAGGGTTAGGGTCAGGGTTAGGGTAAAGTATGGGATTATTGCTACTTTTAGCACTAGGGTGAGGTTTAGATTTAGGGTTATAGTTAGGGATATATTTATGATTAAGGTCACATTTATGGCTAAAATGTGGGCTGAGGTTTGTGTTAGAATTAGGACTAGGATTAGAGCTAGGGATTGTCAGGTCTAGGGTTAGAGTTAGGGAGAGTTTTAGGGTTAGGTTTATAGCTAGTTCTATTGTAAGGGTCAGGTTTCTTGTTAGGGTCAGGTTTAGAGCTATGGGTATTATTAGGGTCAGGGTCAAGGTTAGGGTTTTTATTAGATTAAGGTTTAGGGCTTAGAGTTATCATTACAGTTAGGGATATGTTAAAGATAGTTTTAGGTTTAGAGTTCAGGTTAGGTGTAGTGTAATGGATAGGATTAGGGTTAAGGATAGGATTAGGGTTCAGCCTAGGGTTAGCAGAAGCTTCAGGGTTATCATTAGGGTAATGGATAGGGTTAGAGCTAATGATAGGGAGAGTGTTATGCTTAGGATTAGGTCTAGGGTTAGGCCTAGGATTAGGGTTAGTGCTAAGGTTAGGGTTAAGGTTAGCTTTAGGGTTAAAGCTAGGTTAGGGCTTGGATTAGAGCTAGATTTTGCAATAGGTTAGGGCTATGGCAAATGTAAGAACTTTGATATGATTAGGGCTAGTTTTAGGGTTAATGTTAGAGCTAAGTATAGTTTTAGGGTTAGGTTTAGGGTTAGGGGATGTTTAGAGCTTGGGTTAGTTTTAGTGTCAGGGTCAGTGTTCAGTTTAGGGTTATGGCTAATGTGAAAGCCAGAATTTGGACTAGGGTTAAGATTAGGGGAATGGTTAGTTTTTGGCTTTAGGCTAAGGGTTATTATTAGGGCTAAGGCTAGGTTTTTCTTTAGGACTAGGGCTAGAGTTATGGATAGATAAGGATTAGGTTTAGGTCTAGGGCTAGTGTTAGGGTTAGGTGTAGGTATAAGGTTATCAGTAGGGCTAGTGTTAGGGTTTGGTTTAGGGTTATGATCAGGTCAGGGTTAGGGTTAGGGTTTGGGTTAAGGTTAGAGCTAGAATGAGGACTAGATTTAGCACTACTTATAGGGTTAGGGTTTGGGTTAGGTTAAGGAATAGAATTAGTATTAGGATTAGCATTAGGTTTAGGGTTTAGCATAGGTAAGGGATAGGGTCAGAGCTAGGGTTAGGGCTAGGGTTAGGGTTAAAGCTAGGTTTAGGGCTCAGATTAGGGATAGTTTTTGTGTTAGGGTTATGGCAATGGTTAGAACAATGGGTAATGTAATAGCTATTGTTTTTAGGGTTAATTTTACCTTTATGGTTGGGGTTAAACCTATAGTGTTAGGATTAGGTTTAAGGTGAGGGTGAAATTTAGAGCTAATGTTCGTGTTAGGTTAATAGTCAGGGTAAGGTTTAGTTTTAGGGTTAGTGTTAGGACTCGAATTAAGGCTAGGGTTACTATAAGGGTTTGGTTTAAGTTTAGGGTGGTGTTTAGAGCTACGGTGAGTGTTAGGATATGAGTCAGAGTTAGGGTTAGTATTAACGTTAAGATTAGGCCTCGAATTAGGGCTAGGGTTAGGTCTAGGTGTAGTGTTAAGGTTTCGTTTAAGTTAATGTTTAGTGTTAGGGCTATTGCTCGGTTTTGTTTTACTGCAAGGGTTGGTGTTAGGGCTAGTTTTATGATTAGCATTAGGACTAAGGGCTAGTGTTGATGTTAGGCTTAGGGTTAGGGTTAGATTTAGAGTTAGGGTTAGATCTAGGGTTAGGACTAGGAATAACAATTTGGCAATGGTTATGGCTAGGTTTAGGGCTAGGTTTAGGGGTAGGTTTAGGATTACAGTAATGGATAGGGTTAGAAGTTGGGATAGGGCTAGTGTGAGAGTTAGAGTTAGTCTTAGGGTTTGGGTTAGGGTTAGGGATAGGGATAGGGTTAAATTAGGGCTAGTATTAGGGCTAGGGTTAGTGTTCACCTTAGGCCTAGAGTTAGGGTGAGGGTGAGGGTTAAGTTTAGGATAAGGAATGGCATTATAGCTAGGTTTAGAGATAAAGTGAAGGTTAGAATTAGGGTTAAGGCTATGATTAGGGTTAGGGTAATGATTAAGGCTAGGTTTGGGGCTAGGATGAGGGCTATGCTTTATGTTAGTGTTAGGGCTAGGATTAGGGCTAGGGCTAATATCAGATCTAGGGTTATGGGTAAAGATAGTTTTAGGGTTAGGTTTATGGCTACATGGAATATAAGAGTTAAGTTTAGGTCAGGTTTAGAGCTAGGGGTATTATAAGGGTCAAGGTCTGTGTTAGAAGTTTGGGATAGGTTAAGGTTTAAAGTTAGGGCTCAAATTAATGTTATGGTTAATGTTAGTGAAATGATAGGATGAGGTTTAGGGTTTAGGTTTGATTTAGAATAATGCATAGGTTTAGGATTAGGGCTAGGGTTAGGTTTAGGCCTAGAGTTATGGTTTTGGCAATGGACAAGGTTAGAGATAGGGTAAGGGTAGGGTTATGGTTTTGATTAGGGCTAGGCTTAGGATTAAGGTTAGGGTTAAAGCTCAGGTTAGGGCTTTGATTAGGGCTAGGTTTTGGGTTAAGTTAGTGCTAAGGTTAGGGGTAAGTCTAATGTAAGTACCAGGGTTACAATTAGGGTTAAATTTAGGATTCGGATTAGGATTAGTGGTAGGTCTAGTATTAGGTTTAGGGTTAGCATTAGGGTGATGTTTAGACTAGGGTTAGTATTATGGTCAGAGTCAGGGTCAGTGTTAGTTCTAGTTTTCAGCTTAAAACTAGAATTGGAGCTAAGGTTAGGGTTAAGGTTAAGGGTTGGTTTAGGTTAAGGGTTAGGGTTAGGGCTATGGCTCAGTTTTGTTTTAGGGCTAGTGTTAAAGTTAGATTTAGAGTTAGGGTTAATCTTAGGGTTAGGCTTAGGGTTAGGGTTTGATTTAGATTTAAAATTAGATCTAGGTTAGGGCTAGAGCTAATGATAGGGATAGGCTTAGTGCTGGGTTTAGGGCTAGGATTAGGGTTCCAGTAAAGGATAGGGTTAGAACTAGGGATGGGTCTAGGGTGAGAGTTAGAGTTAGTCATAGGGCTAGGCTTAGGGCTAGGGTTAGGAATAGGACTAAATTAGGGCTAAGATTAGGGCTAGGGTTAGTTTTGGGCTTAGGCCCTAAAGTTAGGTTTGGAGTTAGGATTAAGGCTAGGATTAGGGCTAGGATAAGGGCTGGGGTTTGTATTAGGTTTATGGCTAGAATTAGGATTATGGCTAATGTCAGGTCTAAGCTTACGGTTGGTGATACTTTTAGGATTAGTGTTATTTCTAGGTCTAGTGTAAGAGTTAGGTTTACTGTAAAAGTCAGCTTTAGAGCTAGGAGATATATTAGGGTCAGGGTCAGTGTTAGAGTTTGTTTGAGGTTATGTTTTAGGGTTAGGGCTTGAATTAGCACTAGGATGTGGGTTAGGGTAATGATAGGGTTTTGTTTAGAGTTAACATTAGGTTTAGGGTAATTGATAGGGTTAGGGTTAGTGAAAGGGTTAAGGTTAGGCCTAGGGTTCACATTAGGGTAAGGGTTATGTTTAGAGTAATGGATAGGATTAGAGCTAAGTTTAGGGCTAGGTTTATGGTTAGGAATAGGTCTTGAATTAGGGTTAGGGTTAGGGTTAAAACTACGGTTAGGCTTAGGTTTTTGTTTAGGGTAAGGGTTAGGTTTTGAGCTAGGGATTAGGGCTAGGTGAGGGTTAGGTTTAGGGTTACTTCTAGGGATAAGATTATAGTACTCATAGGGTTAGGGTTAGGATTAGGGCTAGGGACATCATTAGGGATAATGTTAGGGTTAGGGTAATGTATACAATTAGATATAGATTTAGGGATATGTTTAACATTAGATTGTGGTTTAGGCTTAGAGTTAGGGCTATTGTTATGTTTAGGTTTATAGTAAGGGTTAGGGTTTGAGCTAGGGTTATGTCTATGGCAAGTGTGAGGTTGAAGGTAAGGTCTAAGTTTAGTTCTCCATTTAGGTTTAGGTTTAGCATTAAGCCTAGAATTATCCATAAGTTTAGGTTTAGGTTTACAGTAATGGGTAGGTTTAGAGCTAGGTTTAGGGCTAGGGTTAAGGTTAGGATTAGGACTAAGTTTAGGGTTAGATTGAGGGATAGGTGTGGTTTATGTTCAGAGTAATGTTTAGCCTTTGAACTAGGATTAGGACTAAGGTGAGGTTTAGGTTAGGGTTAGGGCTAGGGTTAGTGTTAGGGTTATGCTTAGGGCTTGATTTAGGCCTAGGATTAGCTAAAGATTTTGTGTTAGGTTTAGGCCTAGTGTTAGGGCTATGGTATGTAAGAGCTAGGGTTATGTTGAAGGCTAGTTGTAGGGTTTAGGGTTATGGCTAATTCTAGTGTTAGATTTAGATTTTTGGGTAGGGTCAGATTTAGAGATAGGTTTACTCTAAAGGCAGGGTCAGTGTTTGGGTTAGAGTTAGTGTTAGGGGTTACAGCCAGAATTAGGTTTAGGTTTAGGTCTAGGGGTAGGGTTAGATTTTGAGTTAGGTTAAGGATTATGGTTAGGGCTAGAGCTAGGTTTATGTTTAGGTCTAGGGCTATAGTTAAGGCTAGATTTAGGATTTGGTCTAGGGCTAGTATTAGGGTTTGTTCTAGGGTTAGGGTGAGTTTTAGACCTAGGGTTAGTGTTAGTGTCAGAATAAGGGTCAGAGTTAGTGTTAGGGTTTGGCATAGGTTTAGAGCTAGAATGAGGGCTAGGGTTAGGACTATTAATAGGGTTAGGGTTTTGGTTAGCCTAAGAATTAGATATAGGTCTAGGGTTACCATTAGGGTTAAGGATTTTCATAGGTTAAGAGATAGCCTTAGATCTAGGGTTAGTGCTAGAGCTTCAGTTAGGGTTAGGGTTAAATATAGGTTTAGAGCTCAGATTAGGGCTAGTTTTTGTGTTAGGGTTAGGGCTAGATTTGGGCATTGGCTAATGTAAGAGCCAGGGTTACAATTAGAGTTAGTTTTAGGGTTAGGGTGGGGGAGGTCTAGTGTTAGGTTTAGATTTAAGGTTAGGGTAATATTTAGAGCTAGGATTATTGTTAGGATATGAGTCAGCATCAGGGTTGGTTTTAGGGTTAGGATTAGGACTCAAATAAGGGCTAGGGTTACTGTTAGTGTTTAGTTTAAGGTGAGGGCTGTGTTTAGAGCTAGGGTGACTCTTACTATATCAGTAAGGTCAGGGTTAGCTTTAAGGTTAGTGTTATGACTTGAATTAGGGCTAGGGTTACTTTTAGGCTTGGTTTAAGTTTAGGGTGGTCTTTAGAGCTAGGGTCAGTGTTAGGATATGAGTCAGGGTCAGGGTAAGTTTTTAAGGTTAGGGTTAGGACTCGAATTAGGGCTAGGGTTACGTCTAGTTGTACTGCTGGGTTTGATTTAAGTTAAGGTTTAGTGTTAGGGCTGTTGCTCAGTTTTGTTTTAGTCCTAGGTTTAGGGTTTGGGCTAGTTATAAGATTAGCATTAGGGTTAGGGCTAGTGTTAGTTTTAGTCTTAGGCTTTGGGTTAGTGTTAGATTTGGATTTAGTGTTAGATCTAGGATTAGGGCTAGGTCTAACTATAGGGCAAGGGTTAGGTCTAGGGTTATGGTTACGGTAACAAATAGGGTTAGAACTAGGGCTAAGGCTAGGTTGAGAGTTAAAATTAGTCTTAGGCCTAGGGTTTTGGTTAGTTTTATGGATAGGGCTAAGTTAGGGCTAGGATTAGGGCTAGGGTTAGTGTTCAGCTTAGGCCTATGTTAGGGCTAGGGTTATAGTTAATTTTAGGGTAAGGTATGGTGCTATATCTAGGTTTAGAGGTAGGGTGAGGGTTAGCATTAGGGTTAGGGCTAGGTTACAGTTAGGTTTAAGATTAAGGCTAGGTTAAGGGCTAGGATGAGGGCTAGGTTTTGTTGTAGGGTTAGGTTTAGAATTAGGGCTAGAGATAATGTCAGGTCTAGTGTTCCATTTGGGGGTAGATTTAGGCTTAGGTTTATGTCTATATGTAGTGTAAGTGTGAGGCTTTGGGTAAGGGTCAGGTTTAGAGCTAGGTGTATTTTTAGGGTCAGGATCAGGGTCAGGGTTTGTTTTAGGTTAAGCTTTAGAAATAGGGCTCAAATGAGCATTAGGGTTAGAGTTAGGGTTAGGGTAATTGATTGGGTTAGGTTTAGGTTTCAGGGTAGATTTAGGGCAATGGAGAGCTTTATTTTTGGCAAAAGGATTAGGGTTATGCCTAGGGTTAACATTAGGTTAGGGTTATCATAAGGATAATATATAGGGTTAGAGCTATGGTTAGGGCTACGGTTAGGTTAGGATTAGGGCTAGAGTTAGATTAGGTTTTGGGTTAGGGCTAGTAACCCTAGCTTAGGGTTAGGGTCAGGGTTATATTTAGGGTAAAGTTTAGGATTTGAGCTAGGTTTAGGTCTAGGATGAGGGTTAAGTTTAGTGTTATGGTCAGGGTTAAGTTTATTGTTAGGGCTAGGGTTTTCATTAGGTTTAGGATTAGGTTTAGAGTAACAGATTGGGTTAGATGTAAGGTTAGTTTTATTGTTAAGGTTAGGTTTAGGTTTAAGTTTAGTTTTAGGGCTAGGTTTACTGTTGGTTTTAGGGTAAGGGCTAGGGTTTGAGTTAGGGTTAAAGCTATGGCAAGGTTTAGGTTTAGGGTTAGTTCTAGGGTTAGGTTTATGGTTTGGGTTAGGGTTTTCGTTAGGGTTAGGGATAGGGTTATCATTAGGGTTAGGGTTAGGGTTAGGACTAGGGTTAGGGTTGGGGAGAGGGTATGCCTAGGGTAGGTTTAGGCCTCGATTAGGGTTAAAGTTAGGGTAATGGCTAGCATTAGACCTAGGTCTAGGGTTAAGGTTAGGATTAGGGCTACGGTTAGGTTTATGGTTAGGGATAGTGCTAGGGTTATGTGTAGAATAAGGGTTAGGATTTGAGCTAGGGTTAGGACTAAGGTGAGGGTTAGGGTTAGGGTTAGGACTAGAGTTAGGGTTAGGGTGAGGGTATGTCTAGGGTAGGTTTAGGCCTCGATTAGGGTTAGGGTTATTTAAGTTTTGTGTTAGGTTTAGGCTTAGGATTAGTGCTATGTGTAATGTAAGTTTTAGGGTTATGATTAGAGTTAGTTTTAAGGTTAGGGTTCCAGTAGGTCTTGTGTTAGGTTTAGGTTTTGGATTAGGGTCAGGTTTAGAACTAGGTTTAGTGTTAATGTCAGGGCCAGTGTTCCAGCTAAAGTTAGGGTAAGGGTGAAGCCAGAATAGGAGTAGGGTTAGGTCTAATAGTAGGGTTAGTGTTTGGTTTAGGTTAAGGGTTATTGTTAGGGCTAGCACTAAGTTTTTGTTTAGGTCAAGGGCTAGAGTAATAGCTAGATTTATGATTAGGTTTAGGTATGTGGCTAGTGTTAGGATTAGGTTTAAGTATAAGTTTACTGTTAGGGCTAGTTTCAGGTTTTGGTTTCATTTTAGGGTCAGGTTTAGACCTATAATTATTTTAGGGTCAGAATAAGGGTGAAGGTTAGGGTGAGGTTTTGGGTTATAAGACTAGTAATAGGGTTATTGTTTGGGTTTGGATAAGGATTAGGATTAGGACTAGAGTTAGCATTATGAATAGAGTTTGGCTTAGGGTAATGGATAAAATTAGAGCTAGGGTTAGGGCTAGGATTAGGGTTAGGTTTAGGGCGAGATTTATGGCTAGAATTAAGATTAAATCTAGTGTTAGGGCTCGGATTTGGGCTATTTTTGTGTTAGAGTAAGGGCTAGGGTTTGGCTAAGTTCAATGTAAGAACTAGGGTTATGATTAGGGTTAGTTTTAGGGTTAGGGTTTCGGCTAGGTCTAGTGTTAGCATTAGTTTTAGTGTTAGGGTGATATTTAGAGCTAGGGTTTGTGTTTGGATATGAGTCAGAGTGAGGGTTAGTTTTAGGCCTAGGACTCAAATTAGAGCTTGGGTCATGGCTAGTTATGGGTTAGGGTTTGGTTTAGGTTAAGTTTTAGGTTTATAGCAATGACTTGGGTTTGTTTTAGGGCTAGGGCTTGGATTAGGGCTAGTTTTAGGATTAGCAATAGTGTTACAGCTAGTTATAAAAGTGAGGCTTAGGCTTAAGATTAGGGTTAGATTTAGACTTATGGTTAGATCTAGGGTTAGGGCTATAGCTAGGGTTAGGGTTCAGGTTAGGGCTATTGTGAGTGTTATGGTAATGAATAGGGTTATAAATAGAAATAGGGCTAGGGTGTGAGTTAGAGTTAATCTTAGGGCTAGGATTAGGGGTAGGGTTAAGATTAGGTTTCAAATAGTGCTAGGATTAGTGCCATGATTAGTGTTAGGTTTAGGCCTATGGTTAGGGCTAGGGTTAGGGTTAGTTTTAAGGGAAGGGATGGGGTTATATAGCTGGCTTCATTGCTAGGGTGAGGGTTATATTTAGAGATAGGGCTAAAGTTAGGGTTTGGGTTAGGATTAACTCTAGGATTAGGGCTAGGATGAGGGCTAGGGTTTGTGTTAGGGTTAGGGCTAGGATTAGGGCTAGGGATAATGTCAGTTCTAGGATTATGGTTAGGGATACTGAGAGGGATAGGTTTGTGGCTAGGTCTAGTGTAAGGCTTAGTGTAGGGCTCAGGTATATAGCTAGGTTATTATTAGGGTCAGAGTGTGGGTTAGGGTTTGGTTTGGGTTAAGGTTTAAGGTTAGGGCTCAAATTAGCATTAGGGTTAGTGTTGGGGTTAGAGTAATGGATATAATTAGGTTTACAATTCAGGTTAGGTTTAGAGTAATGTATAGGGTTAGTGTTATGGATAGGGTTCAGGTTAGGCCTAGGGTTAGCATTTGGTTTAGGCTAACCAATGAATAGGTTTAGTGCTTGTGTTAGGGCTTAGGTTAAGGTTAGGATTAGGGCAAGAGTTTGGGTTACTCCTAGGGTTAATGTTAGGGTTTGGTTTAGGGTAAGTGTTAGGGTTTGAGCTAGGTTAAGGCTAGGGCAAGGGTAAGGTTTAGAATCAGGGCTACAGTTAGGGTTAGGGTCAGGGATAGGGTTAGGGTTAGGGCTAGGGTTAGCATTATGGTTAGGGTTATGTTTAAGGTAATGGAAAAAGTTAAAGCTAGGATTTAGGCTATGGTTACACTTAGGATTAGGGATAGGGTTAGAGTTAGGTTTAGAGCTAAGGTTATGTTTAGAGTAAGGATTAGAGTTTGAGCTAGGGTTAGGGCTAGGGCAAGAATTAGGTTTAGGGTTTGTGCTAGGGTTAGGGTTAAGGTTATGCTTAGGTCTAGGTTTAGGACTTGTATTAGGGCTAGGTTTTGTGTGGGGTTTATTGCAAGTGTTAGGGCTATGGGTAATGTAAGAGCTAGGGTTATGGTTAAGGCTAGTTTGTTGGGTTAGGGTTATAGATATGTCTAGTGTTAGGTTTAAATTTTGGGTTACGATAAGGTTTAGATCTAGGGTTTGTGTTAGGGTAAGCATCAGTGTTCGGGCTAGCATTGGGTTTATGATTAGGGTCAGAATTAGAACTAGGGTTATGTCTAGGGCTAAGGTTAGTCTTTGCATTAGATTAATGGTTATTTTAGGGCTAGGGCTGGGTTTTTGTTTAGAACTAGGGCTAGAGTTATGGCTATGTTTAGGATTAAGTTTAGGTCTAGTTTTAGTGTTATGGTTAGGTTTAGGTATAGGCTTACTGGTAGGGCTAGTGTTAGGGTTCGGTTTAGTGTTAAGGTGAGGCTTTGACCTAGGGTTAGTGTTAGGGTCAGAATAAGGGTAAGGGTTAGGCTTAGGTTTTGGGTTAGGTTTAGAGATAGATTGAGGGCTAGGGTTAGGACTAGTAATATAGTTAGGTTTTGGTTTATGCTAAGGATTAGGGTTAGAACTAGGGTAGCATTAGGGTGAGAGTTTGGCTTAGGGTAAGGAAAAGGTTTAGAGCTAGGGTTTGGGTTAGTGTTAGGGTTATGGTTAGGGTTAGGGTTAAAGCTAAGTTTGAGGCTCAGATTAGCACTAGGTTTGTGTTAGGGTTAGGGCTATGGCTAATGTAAGAACTAGCTTTATGTTTAGAGATAGTTTTAGAGTTAGTATTAGGGCTAGGTCTAGTGTTAGGGTTAGGTTTAGGGTTAGGGTGATGTTTAGAGGTAGGGTTAGTTTTAGGGTCAGAGTCAGGGTCAGTATTAGTTGTAAGGATTGGGTTAGGACTAGGTGTAGCGTTAGGATTTGGTTTAGTTGAGGGTTAGTATTACGGCTATAGCTCAGTTTTATTCATGGGCTATAGCTAGGGTTAGGGCTAATTTTCAAATTAGAATTAGAGTTAGGACTAGTGTTAGGGTGAGGTTTAGGTTTAGAGTTAGGGTTAGATTTATATTTAGGGTTAGTTCTAGGTTTAGAACTATGACTAGGGTTGGAACTAATGTTAGGGTTATGCAATAGATAAGATTGGTACTAGAAAAGGGTATAGGGCTTGACTTAGGGTTAGTCTCAGGGCTAGGGTTAGAGTTAGGGTTACAGTTAGCAATAAATTAGTGCTAGGTTTAGTGTTATGGTTAGTGATAGGATTAGGCCTAGGGTTAGGGCTAGGGTTATTGTTAGTGGTAGTTTATGGTTAGGGTTAGGGATAGGGGAAAGGATGTGGTTATACCTAGGTTCAGAACTAGGGCGAGGGTTGAAATTAGGGTTTGGGCTAGGGTTAGGGTTTGGGTTAGAATTAAGGCTAGGTTTCGGGATAGGATGAGGCTAGGGTTTGTGTTAGGTTTAAGGCAAGATTTAGGAGGAGTGCTAATGTCAGGTCTAGGGTTATAGTTAGGGATACTGTTAGGGTTAGTTTACGGCTAGGTCTAGTTTAAGGGTTGTGTTTTGGGTAAGGGTCAGTTTAGAGCTAGATGTGTTTTTAGAGTCAGTGTCTTGCTCAGAGTTTGAGTTAGGTTTTGGTTAATTTTAGGGCTCGAATTAGCATTAGGGTTAGGGTTAGAGTTAGGGTTAGAGTAATTGATAGGGTTAGGTTTAGTGTTCAGTTTAGGTTTAGGTAAGGATACGGTTAGTGTTAGTGATAGGTTGAAGGTTAAGCCTAAATGGATAGGGTTAGATTTAGGTTTAGGACTAGGATTAGTGTTACGTTTAGTGTAACTGTTAGGGTTTGAGTGAGGATTAGGACTATAGCAAGGGTTAGGTTTATGGTTAGGTCTAGGGTTAGGTTTACAGTTAGGGTTACTGTAGGTTTAGGGTTAGGACTAGGGTTAAGTTTACAGTTAGTGTTAGAGTAGGTTTAGGGTTAGAGCTAGTGTTATCATGATGTTTATAATTAGGGTCAGGGTAATGGGTGGGGTTAGAGCTATGTTTAGAGCTATGTTTGGGTTAGGCTTATGTTTAGGTTAAAGGATAGGTTTAGGTCTAGTATTATGGTTAGGATTAGGGCTAGGATTAGGGTTAGGTTTGGTCTAGGGTTAGTGTTAGTGTTAGGGTTAGGGTAAGTATTAGGGTTTGAGCTATGGTTAGGGCTAAGGAGACGGTTAAGGTTAGTGTCAGGTCTAGGTTTAGTATTAGGGTTAAGTTTAAGGCTAGGGTTATCATTAGGGTTAGGGTTATGTTTAGGGTAATGGATAGGGTTAGAAATAGACTTAGAGCTAGGATAATGATTAGGATAAAGTGTAGAGTTAGGTTTAGGTTTAGGGCCAGTTATAGGGTTAGGGTTAGGTTTAGGGTAAAGGTTAGTGCTAGGGTTAGGATTAGTGTTAAAACGAGGTGTAGGGCTCAGTTTAGAGATAGGTTTTGGGTTAGGTTAGTGCTACAGCTAATGTAAGAACTAGAGTTATGATTAGAGCTACTTTTAGTGTTACAGTTAGGGCTAGTATTAGTTTTAGGTTTAGGTATACTTTTAGGGTGATGTTAGAGCTAGGGTTAGTGTAAGGACAGAGTCAGGCTCAGGGTTAGGTTAGGACTGGAATTAGGGCTAAGGTTAGGGCTAGGTGTAGGGTTAGGTTTTGGTTTAGGTTAAGGGTTAGGGTTAGGGCTATGGCTCGGTTTTGTTTTAGGGCTTGAACTAGGTTAGGGCTAGTTTTAGGATTAGTGTTAGTGTTAGGGCTAGTGTTAGTGTGAAGTTTAAGCTAAGGGTTACGGTTGGACTTAGAGTTATGGTTAGTTCTAGGGTTAGGGCTAGGGCTAGTGTTAAGGCTAAGGTTAAGGCAAATGTTAGGGTTATGGTAAGGGATAGGATTAGGTCTAGGAATAGGGCTAGGGTGAGAGTTAGTGTTACTCTTAGTGCTAGTGGTAGGGTTAGGGCTAAATTAGGGCTAGGATCAGGTCTATGATTAGTGTAAGGGTTAAGTCTAGAGTTAGAATTAGGGTTAGATTTGGGAGAAGGGATGGGTTATAACAAGGTTCAGAACTAGGGCAAGGGGCAAAATTAAAATAGGGCTAGAGTTAGGGTTCAGGTTAGGATCAAGGCTAGGTTTAGGGCTAGGATGAGGGCTAGTGTTTGTGTTAGGGTTATGGCAAGAATTAGGGATAGGGCTAATATCAGGTCTAGGGTGATGGTTAGGGACAGTTTTGGGGTAAGATTTATCCCTAGGTCTAGTTTCAGAGTTAGGTTTAGAGTGAGGTTCAAGTTGAGAGCTGGGGGTATTATAATTCAGAGCAAGGTTTTTTGTTTTGGTTAGGTTGAGGTTTAGGGTTATGGCTCAAATTAGCATTAGGTTTGAGTTAGGGTAAGGAAAATGGATAAGGTTAGGTTTAGGCTTCATGTTAGGTTTAGGGCTTAGGTTAGATTTAGGGTAATGGATAGGATTAAGGTTGGGCCTAGGGTTAGCATTATGTTTATGGTTATCATGAGGGTAATGCATAGGGTTAGAGCTAGGGTTAGGCTAGGGTTATGTTTAGAATTAGGGCTAGAGTTAGGGTTAGGGTTAGGGTTAAGGCTAGGGTTAGGTTTAAGGTATGGGTTAGGGTTTGAGCTAGGGTTAGTGCTAAAGATAGGGTTAGGTTTAGGATTAGGTCTAGGGTTAGGATTAGGATTAGGTTTTGGGCTAGGGTTATGTTTAGGGTAAGGGCTAGGATTTGAGTGTTAGTGATAGGGCTTGGCCGAGGATTAGGTTCAGCCTTAGGTCTAGGGACAGGATTATGGTAGGTTTAGGTTTAGGGTTAAGGTTAGGTCTAGGGTTATCATTAAGGTTAGGATAAGGGTTAGTGTAATGTATATGGTTAGATGTAGGTTTAGGTTTAGGTTTAGGGTTAGATTTAGTTTTAGAGTTAATGTTAAGGCTACAGTTATGGTTAGATTTTGAGCTAGGGTTAAGGCTATTGCGAGTGTTAGTTTTAGGGTTAGGTCTATTGTTAGTTTTCTGATTAGGGTTAGGTTTACGGTTAGGGTTAAGGCTAGGGTTACTGTTAGGGTTCGGTTTAAGGTTAGTGTCATGTTTAGAGCTAGGGTAAGTGTTAGGATATGAGTCAGGGTCAGGGTTAGTTTATGGGTTAGGGTTAGGAATAGATTAGGGCTAGGATTAGTTTTTGTTGTAGTTTAGTTTTTGGTTTAAGTTAAGGTTTAGGGTTATGCCTATTGCTCAGTTTTGTTTTGGCCCTAGGGTTTGAATTAGGGATAGTTTTACAATTAATATTAGGGTTAGGGTTAGTGTTAATGTTAGGCTTAGACATAGAGTTAGGGTTACATTTATAGTTAGGTTAGATCTAGGATTAGGCTAGGATTAAGGATAGGGAAAGGGTTAGGGCAAGGGTTAGAGTTATGGAAAGGGATAGTTTTAGAAAAAGGGATAGGGCTATTGTGAGATTTAGAGTTAGTGATAGGGCTAAAATTAGAGTTAGGGTTGGGGATAGGGTTAAATTAGGGCTAGGATTAGGTCTAGAGTTAGTGTTAAGCTTAGGCCTAGCGATAGGGATAGGGTTAGGTTTAAGTTTAGGATAAAGAATGGCATTATATCTAGGTTTAGACATAGGGTGAGGGTTAGACTTAGGGTTAGGGCTAGGGTTGGGGTTAGGGTTATGATTGAGGCTAGGTTTAGGGCTAGGATGAGGGATAGTGTTCATTTTAGATTCAGGGCGAGGATTAGTGCTAGGGCTAATATCAGGTCTAGGGTTATGGATAAAGATAGTTTTAGGGTTAGGCTTATGGCTACATCTAGTGTAAGGGTTAGGTTTAGGGTAAGGGTCAGATTTAGAACTTGGGGAATTATTAGGACTATGATTTGGCTTATGTAAGGATTTAGGTTTAAGGCTCAAATTAGCATTAGTGTTAGGGTTAGGTTATAGTTAGGGTTTGTTTTAATGTTCAGGATTTTTTTAAGGTAATTGATACAGTTAGCATTAGTGATAGGGCTAGAGTTAGGCTTAGGGTTAGCATTAGGGTAAGGTTTATGTTTAGGGTAATTCATAGGGTTATATCTTAGGTTAGAACTAGAGTTATGGTTAGGAATATGCCTTGAGTTAGGGTTAGAGTTAGTGTTACAACTAGGTTTAGGGTTAGGTTTAGGGTTATGGTTAGCATAAATGTTAGGTTTTGAGCTAGGTTTAGGGCTAGGTTTAGGGTTAGGTCTAGGGATAGGATTACAGTAGGTTTAGGGTTAGGGTTAGAGTTAGGGCTAGGGTTATCATTAATGTTAGGGTTAGGGTTAAGGTAAAGGATAGGGTTTGGTTAGGTTTAGATTTGGTTTAGAGTTAGAATTAGTGACAGGGCTAGGATTGGATCTATGGTTCTGTTTAGGTTTATGGTTTGATCTAGAGATAGGACTATGCTGAGTTTAATTTTAGGGTTATGTCTATGGTTAGTTTTCCGGTTAGTGTTAGGGTTAACATTAGGGTTCAGGCTAGGATTATCAATAAGTTTAAGTTTAGGGTTAGGATTATGGGTAGGTTTAGAGCTAGGTTTAGGGCTAGATTAAGTTTAGGATTTGGGCTAGGGTTAAGGTGAGAGTTAGGGATAGGTCTAGGCTTATGTTTAGGGTAAGCATTAGGCTTTTAGCTATCTTAGGACTAAGGTGAGGGTTAAGTTTAGATATAGGGCTAGTGTTAGGTTTAGGGTTATGTTTAGGGCTAGGTTTAGCCCTAAAATTAGCTCTATGTTTAGAGTTTGGTTTAGGACTGGGGTTAGGGCTATGGGTAATTAAGATCTAGGGCTAATTTTGTGGCTGGGTCTAGAATTAGGTTTAGGTTTTGGTTAGTTTCTGGTTTAGAGTTAAGTTTAGTGTTAAAGCCAGGGTCAGTATTTGAGTTTAAGTTAGGTTTAATGCCAGAATTAGGACTAGGTTTAGGTCTAGGGTTAGAGTTAGTGTTTGGGTTTGGTGAAGGGTTATTTTAGGGCTAGGGCTAGGATTTTGTTTAGGTCTAGAGCTAGAGTTCAGGCTAGATTTAGGATTAGGTTTAGGTCTAGAGCTAGTGGTAAGGTTAGGTTTAGGTATAAGGTTATAAGTAGGGCTAGTGTTAGGGTTTGGTTTAGGGTTAGTGTCAGGTTTAGACCTAGGATTTATGTTGTGGTCAGAATAAGGGTCAGGGTTAGGGTTAGGGTTTGGGATAATATTAGAACTAGAATGAGATCTAGTGTTAGGACTATTAATAGGGTTAGGATTTGGTTAGCCTAAGGATTACAAATAGGACTAGGGTTACATTAGGTTTAAAGTTTTGCTCAGGGTAAGGGTTAGGCCTAGGGTTAGGTTTAGGGTTAGGGTTAAAGCTAGGTTTAGGGCTAAAATTTGGGGTAGTTTTTGAGGTTTAAGGCTAGGGTTAGGGCAATAGCTAATATAAGAACTAGGGTTACAATTAGGGGTAGGGGTAGGTCAAGTGTTAGGGTTAGATTTAAGATTAGGGTGATATTTATAGCTAGGGTAGTGTTAGCATATCAGTCAGGTCAGTGTTAGTATTATGGTTAGGGTTAGGACTCAAATTAACACTGGGTTTACTGTTAGGTTTCAGTTTAAGTTTAGGATGGTGTTTAGAGCTAGGATGAGTGTTAGGATAAAAGTCAGGTTCAGGGTTATTTTTAAGGTTATGATTAGGACTCGAATTAGGGCTAGGGTTAGATGTAGGTGTAGTGCTAGGATTTGGTTTAAGTTAAGGTTAGTGTTAGGCCTGTTTCTCGGTTTTGTTTTAATGCTATGGTTAGGGTTAGGGCTAGTTTCATGATTAGCTTTAGGGTTAGGGCTAGGGTTATGGTTAGGTTTAGGATTAAGGCTAGATTTAAGGCTAGGATTAGGGCTAGGTTTTGTGTTAGGTTTAGGGCAAGAATTAGGGCTAGGACTAATGTCAGGTCTAGGTTTATAGTTAGTAATATTTTTAGTGTTAGGTTTATGGCTAGGTCAAAATAAAGTGTTACATTTAGGGAAAGGGTCAGATTAAGAGCTGGGGTATTACTAGGGTCAGGGTCAGGGTTTGGGTTAGGTTAAGGTTTAGGGTTAAGGCTCAAATTACCATTAATTTTAGTATTAGGGTTAGGGTAATGCATAGTGTTAGGCTTAGGGTTCAGGTTAGGTTTAAGGTAATGGATATGGTTAGGGTTTGTGATAGGTAGGGTTAGGCCTAGGGTTAGGATTAGGGTTATGGTTATTGTTAGGGTAATTTATAGCTTTAGACCTAGGGTTAGGGCTAGGATAATGGTTAGAATTAGGGCTAGAATTAGGGTTAGGGTCAGGGTTACGGCGAGGGTTACACTTAGGATTAGGTTTAGGCTACAGTTTATGGTTTGAGCTAGGATTTTTGCTATGGCTAAAGTTTAATTTAGGGTTTGGTCTATGCTTATGGTCATGGTTAGTGTAACGGTTAGGGCTAGGGTTATCATTAGGGTTAGGGTAATAGGTTTAGATGTCAGGTTAAAGAAAGGGTTAGGTTTATGTTAGCATTTGGTTTAGGTTTAGGATTAGGGTTAGGGTTTGTGCTAGCTTAGATTTAGGGTTAGGGTTAGGTTCACTGTTAGATTTAGGGTTAGGTTTATGTTTAGGGTTAGGGTAGGTTTAGCTTTAGGTGTAGTGTTATCATTATGGTTAAATTTAGGGTTAGGGTAATGGGTAGGGTTCAAACTAGGGTTAGGGCTAGGATTAGCACTAGGGTTAGAATTAGGATTAGGCCTTGGGTTAGTGTTATGGTTAGGTTAAGTGTAAGGGTTAGGAATTGAGCTAGGTTTAGGCCTAGGGAGAGGGTTAGGGTTACAGTCTGGGCTAGGGTAGGGTTAGGGTTAAGTTTAGGGCTAGGATAAGAATTAGTTTTAGGGTTATTTTTAATGTAATGGATAGAGTTAGAGCTAGGGTTTAAGCTATGGTTACAGTTAGGATTAGGGCTAGAGTTAGGGTGAGGTTTAGGGTGTGGTCTAGGGTTATGTTTAGGTAAGGTTTAGGGTTTTAGCTAGGGTTAGGGATAGAATGAGGGTTAGGGTTAGCGTAGGGCTAGATTTAGAGTTAAGGTTATGCTTAGGGTTCGGTTTAGGGCTGTAATTAGAGCTAGGATTTGTGTGAGAGGTTTAGGGCTACTGTTAGGTATATGGGTAATATAAGAGCAAGAGTTATGGTTATGGCTAGAATTAGAGTTCATCTAGTGTTAGGGTTAGTTTTTGGGTTAGGATAAGGTTTAGAGTTAGGGTTTTTGTTAGGGTAAATGTCAGGTTTCAGGATAGGATTAGGTTTAGATTTAGGTCCAGAATGTGGACTAGGATTAGGTCTATGGGTAGAGTTAGTGTTTGATTTAGGCTAAGGTTTATTGTTAGGGCTAAGGCTAGGGTTATGGCTATATTTAGGATTAGGTTTAGGTCCAGGGCTAGTGTTAGTGTTGGATTAGGGTTAGGGTTACTTGTAGGGCTAGGGTTAGGTTTCAGATAAGGGTTAGGGTAAGGTTTAAACCTAGGTTTAGTGTTAGGGTCAGAATAAGGGTCAGGTTAAGTTTAGAGGGTTTGGGTTAAGTTTGGAGCTAGAATGAGGGCTAGGTTTAGGACTACTAGTAGAGTTAGGGTTTGGGGTAGGCATAGAATTGGGGTTAGGACTAGGGTAGCAATAGGGTGAGGTTTTGACTAAGTGTAAGAAATAGGGTTAGAGCTAGGATTTTGTCTAGGGATAGGGTTAAGGTTAGGGCCAGGGTTAGGGTTAGGGTTAAAGCTAGGGTTAGGCCTTGGATTAGGGCTAGGTTTTTGTGTTAGGTTAAGGGCTATGGCTAATTTAAGAACTGGCATTACCATTAGGGCTAGTTTTAGGGTTAGGTTGAGGTTGAGGTCTAGTGTTAGGATTAGGTTTAGGGATAGGTTGATGTGTAGAGCTAGGATTAGTGTTAAGGTCAGAGTCAGGGTTAGTATTAGTTGTAGGGTTAGGGTTAGGACTTGAATTAGGGCTAGGCGTAGGATTAGGTTTTGGTTTAGGTTAAGGTTTAGGGTCAGTGCTAAGGCTTGGTTTTGCTTGAGGGCTAGGGCTAGGGTTAGGGCTAGTTTTCAAATTAGTGTTAGGGTTAGAGCTAATGTTAGGGTGTGGTTTAGGCTTAGGGTAGGGTTAGATTTATAGTTAGGGTTAGATCTATGTTTAGGGCTACAGTTAAGGTTAGGGCTAGGGTTAGGGCTAGGATTTGAGTTATCATAAGGGATAGGGTTAGAACTAGGGATAGGTCTAGGGCGAGAGTTAGAATTAGTGTTAGTGTTAGGGTTAGATTAAGGGTTAGAATTAAGGCTTAATTAGGGTGGAGAATTAGAGCTAGATTTAGTATTATTGCTGAGCCTAGGTTTATGGCTAGGTTTAGCTAGCTTTAAAACTAGGGTGAGGGTTAAAATTAGGGTTAGGTCTTAGGTTAGGGTTAGGTTTTGGATTAAGGCTAAGACTAGGGCTAGGATTAGGACTAGAGTTTGTTTTAGGGTTAGGGGTTCATTAGGGCTAGGGCTAATGTCACGTCTAGGGTTATGGTCAGAGATAGTTTTAGGGTTAATATTATTAGTCTTAGGATTAGGTTTATGGATATGATTAGGTTTAGGGTTCAGGTTAGGTTTAGGGTAATGTATAGGTTTAGGGTTAGGAATAGGTTTAGGGTTATCCTAGGGTTAGCATTAGAGTTAGGATTAGGATTAGGGTAATGGATAGGGATACAGCTTGAGTTAGGGCTAGGTTTTTGGTTAGGATTAAAGCTAGGGTTAGGGTTATGTTTTGGGTTTTGTCAAGGATAGGGTTAGGGTTAGATTTAGGGTAAGGGCTAGGGCTAGAATTAGGGTTATGGTTAGTGTTAAAGGTAGTGTTTGGTCTCCAATTAGGGATAGGTTTTGGGTTAGGTTAGGGCTAGGTTTAGGGCTATAACCAATGTAAGAACTTGGGTTATAATTAGAACTAGTTTTAGGATTAGGGTTATGGCTACATCTATTGTTAGGTTTAGGTTTAGGTTTTGAGTGATGTTTAGAGGTAGGGTTAGTGTTAGGGTCAGAGTCAGGGTCAGGGTGTTTTTTGGGGTTTGGGATAGAAATCGAATTAGAGCTAGGTTTAGGGCTAGGTGTAGGCTTAGGGTTTGATTTTATGTTAAAAGTTAGGGTTAGGGCTATGGCTCGGTTGTTTTGTAGGGCTAGGTGTAGGGTAGGGCTAGTTTTAGGATTAGCATTAGTGTTATGGCTTGTGTTAGTGAGAAGTTTAGCTTAGGGTTAGGGTTAGATTTAGAGTTAGGGTTAGATATAGGATTAGGGCAAGAGCTAGTGTTAGGGATAATGTAAAGGCAAGTGATAGGATTATAGTAAGGGATAGGGTTAGAACTAGAAATAAAACTAAGGTGAGAGTTAGAGTTAGTCTTAGGGCTAGGGTTAGGTTAGGTTTAGGGCTAAATTAGGACTAGGATTAGGTCTAGCCTTTGTATTAGTGTTAGGTCTAGTTTTAGGCTTAGGTTTAAGTTTAGGGATAGGGTTAGGTTTAGGGGAAGGGATGGGTTTGAAGCTAGTTTAGGGCTAGGTCGAAGGTTAGAAGTCGGTTAGGGCAAGAGTTATGGTTTGATTTAGTAATAACGCTAGGTTTAGGGCTAGGATGAGGTCTAGGGTTTGTTTTAGGGTTATGGCAAGAATTGGGGCTAGAACTAGTGTCAGGTCTAGGCTTACATTAGGGATATATTGAAGTTTAGATTTATGGCTAGGTCTAGTGTAAGGGTTCGGTTTAGGGTAAGTGTCAGGTTTAGAGCTAGGCGTATTTTTAGGGTTAGAATTAGATTTTGAGTTTGGTTTAGGTTAGGGTTTAGGTCTAGAGCTTGATTTAGCATTAGGGTTTGGTTAGGGTAATGATAGGTTTAGGATTAGGATTCATGTTAGGTGTAGGGTAATTGACAGTGTTAGAGTTAGCAAAAGGGTTAGGGTTAGGCCTTGGGTTAGCCTTAGGGTTATAGTTATGCTTAGGATAATGGATAGGGTTAAGGCTAGGGTTATGGTTTGTATTAGGGCTAGAGTTGTAGGCCTAGGGTTAGGGTTAGGTTTAGGTTTAGGATATGGTTTAGAGTTTGAGCTAGGGTTAGCACTAGGTCAAGTGTTAGGTTTAGGGTTAGTTCTAGGTTATGTTTAAGGTTAGTGTCAAGGTTAGTGTTAAGGTTAGGGATAGGGTTATTGTTAGGTTTAGGGTATTGGATAGGGTTTGATGTTGTGTTAGGTTTAGGGTTAGGTTTAGATTTTGGCTTAAGTTTAGGATTAGGGATAAGCTTAGGGTTAGGTTAAAGTTAATGGTTAGGTTTTGAGCAAGGGTTAGCTCTATGGCAAAGGTTAGGTTTATGGTTATGTCTAGGGTTAGGTTTAGGGTAGATTTAGGGTAAGGGCTAGGGTTATCATCAGGGTTAGGGTTAGGGTTAGGGTAATGGGTAGGGTTAGATCTAGGCTTTGGCCTAGGGTTATCATTAAGGTTAGGGTTAGAGTTAGGGTAATATGTAGGCTTAGAGCTAGGGTTAGGGATAGGGTTAAGGTTAGGATTAGGACTAGGGTTAAGGTTAGGTTTAGGTTTATGCCATGGGTTAGTGTTAGGGTTAGTTTAAGTTTAAGGGTTAGGGATTGAGCTAGTGTTTGGACTAGGACGAGGACTAGGGTTAAAACCAGTGTAAGGGTTAGTGCTACGGTTAGCATTAGGGTTAGGGTTAGGGTTAGGGTAATGGACAGAGTTAGATGTAGGTTTCGGCCTATGGTGATGGCTAGTTTTAGGGTTAGTGATATGGCTAAGTCTAGTGTTAGGGGTATGTTTTTTGTTAGGATTAGGTTTAGATTTAGGGTTTGTGTTAGGGTAAGGGTAAGTGTTTGAGTTAGGGTTAGGTTTATTGTTAGGTACAGCATTAGGACTAGAGTTTGGTCTAGGGGTAGGGTTAGTGTTTGGGTTAAGTTAAGGGTTATTATTAGGGCCAGGACTAAGTTTTGTTAAGGGCTAGGCCTAGAGTTATCACTAGATAAAGGATTAAGTGTAGGTCTAGGTCTAGTGTTAGGGTAAGGTTTAGTTATAGGGTTACAGGTAGTGCCAATGTCAGGGGTCGGTTTAGCGTTAGGGTCAGGCTTAGACCTATGGTTAGTGTTAGGGTCAGAATAAGGGTCAGGGTTAGGGTTAGGGTTTGGGATAGTGATAGAGCTAGATTGAGCATTAGGGTTAGGACTAGTAATAGAGTTAGGTTTGGGGTTAGGCTAAGAATTAGGTTTAGAACTAGAGTAGCTTTAGGGTTAGATTTTCACTTAGGGTAAGGGATAGGGTTAGCGCTAGTGTTAGGGCTAGGGTTAGGGTTAGGTTTAGGGCTAGGGTTAGGTTTAAGGTTAGGTTTAAAGCTAGGGTTAGAGCTTGCATTATGGCTAGGCTAGGTTTTGTGTTAGCTTTAGGGCTACGGCTAATGTAAGAACTACGATTACAATTAGGGCCAATTTTAGGTTTAGTGTTATGTCTAGATTTAGTGTTTGGTAAGGTTTAGGGTTAGGGTTATGTTTAGGGTAATGGATAGGTTAGGGTTAGCAAATGTGTTAGGGTTAGGCTGAGGGTTATCATTAGGGTTAGGATTAAGGTTAGGGTTAGGGTAATGGATAGGGTTAGAGCTAGGGTTAGGGCTAGGTTTATGGTTAGAGTTAGTGTTAGGATTAGTATTAGGTTTAGGGTTAGTGCAAGAATCAAAGTTAGGGTTAGGTTTAGAGTAAGGGTTAGGACTTGGTTGAGGTTTAGAGTTAGGGTTAAAGCTAGGGTTTGGGCTTGCATTAGGGCTAGATTTTGGGTAACATTAGGGCTAGTGATAAGGATGCAGCTAATGTAAGATCTAGGGTTATGATTAGGGCTAATTTTAGGGTTACAGTTAGGACTAAGTCTAGTTTTATGGTTAGGTTTAAGTTCAGGATGATGTTTTGAGCTAGGGTTAGTGTTAGGTTAAGAGTCAGGGTCAGGGTTAGTTTTAGGGTTGGGGAAAGGACTCGAATTAAGGGGAGGCTTAGGGCTAGATGTAGGGTTAAGATTTGGTTTAGGTTAAGGGTTAGGGTTAGTGCTATGGCTCATTATGTTTTAAGGCTAAGGATAAAGTTAAGGGTAGTTTTACAATTAATATTAGTGTTATTGCTAGTGATAGGGTGAATTTAGGCTTAGGGGTACATTTAGAATTATGGTTAATTCTAGGGTTAGGGCTATGGCTAGGGTTAGGGCTAAGGTTAGGTCTAGTGTTTGGGTTATGGTAAGGGACAGGGTTAGAACTAGGAATAAAGCTAGTGCAATAGTTAGAGTTAGTCTTAAGGCTAGGGTTAGGGTTAAGTATAGG
Organism: Marmota flaviventris; assembly: GCF_047511675.1. NCBI lineage: Eukaryota > Metazoa > Chordata > Mammalia > Rodentia > Sciuridae > Marmota > Marmota flaviventris. Next base: position 55,989 of record NW_027288234.1, read on the forward strand.
GCTAAATTAGAGCTAGGAATATGTCTAGGATTGGTGTTAGGGTTAGGCCCAGGGTTAGGGCTATGTTTAGGATTAGGTTTAGGGTTAGGTTAAGGGGAAGGGATGGGGTTATAACTAGGTTTAGGGCTAGGGCGATGATTAGAATTGGGTTTTAGGTCTAGGGTTAGCTTTGTGTTAGAATTAAGGCTACATTTGGGGTTAGGATGAGGCTAGGGTTTGTGTTAGGGTTAGGGCAAGATTTAGTGATAGGGATAATGTCAGGTTTAGGGTTATGGCTAGGGATAGTTATAGGGTTAGTTTCATGGCTAGGTCTAATGTTAGGTTAAGGTAAGGCCCGGTTAAGAGTAAAATGTATTTTTAGGGTCAGAGTCAGGTTTCGGGTTTGTGCTAGGTTAATTATTAGGATTAAGGCTCAAATTAGTGTTAGGGTTAGAATTAGGCTTAGGTTTATGGATAGGTATAGATTTAGGATTCAGGTTAAGATTAGGTAATTGATAGGGTTAAGGTGAGTGATAGTGTTAGGGTTAGGCCTAGGGTTAGTATTTGGGTAGGGTTATTGTTAGGGTAATGAATAGCATGAGAGCTAGGGTTAGTATTTGGGCTAGGGTTATTGTTAGGGTAATGAATAGCATGAGAGCTAGGGTTAGGGCTAGGGTGTTGGATAGGATAAGGGCTAGGATTAAGGTTTGGGTTAGGTTTAGGGTACAGGTTAGGTTTTGAGCTAGGGTTAGTGCTAGGGTGAGGGTTAGGTTTAGGATTATGTCTAGGGTTAGATTTATGGTTAAGGTTAGGGTTAGTGTTAGAGCTAGGGCTAAGGTTATCTTTAGAGTTAGGTTAATGGATAGGGTTAGATGTCAGGTTAGGGTTGGGGTAGTTTTACGTTTAGGGTTAGTTTGGGGTTAGGGCTAAGATTATCATTAGAGTTAGGGTAATGGATAGGGTTAGATGTCAGGTTTGGGTTAGGGGTAGTTTTAGGTTTAGGGTTAGTGTTAGGGTTTGGGCTAAGTAAGGGTTAGGGTTTTATCTAGGGTTAAGTCTACAATGAGGGTTAGGTTTAGGGTTAGGTCTAGGATTAGGTTTACAATTAGGATTAGAGCTAGGGTTATCATTAGGGTGAAGGTTCAGTTTAGGTTAATGGATAATTTTAGAGATAGTATTAGGGCTAGTGTTAACATTATGATTAGGGCTAGGATTAGGTTTAGGGATAGGGCTAGGGTTACGTTTAGGTTTCGGTTTTGGATTTTATCTAAGGTTAGGTCTAAGGCGTGGGTTAGGATTAGCGTGAGGGTTAGGCTTAGGGTTAGGTATAAGGTTAGGTTAGGTTTAGGATTACACTTTGGGCTAGATTTAGGCCTCGAATTAGGGTTAGGTTTTGTGTTAGGTTTAGAGCTAGTTTTAGTGCTATTGTAATGTAAGGGTTATGTTTACAGTTATGGCTAGGTCTAGTGTTTGGTTTAGGTTTCGGTTAGTGTCACTTTGATAGCTAGGGTTAGTGTTAGCATTAGAGTCTGTGTTTGGATTATGGTTAGGGTTAGGGCTAGAGCCAAAATTAGGATTGGTTAGGTCTAGAGTTAAGGTTAGTGTTTGGCTTAGGTTAAGGGTTATCATTAGAGCTAGGACTAGGTTTTTTGTTTTGTTTTGTTTTGTTTAGGTCTTGGTTAAAGATATGGCTAGATTTATGATTAGGTTTAATCTAGGGCTAGTGTTAGGGTTAGGTTTAGATATAAGGTTATGGGTAGGGCTAGTGTTAGGGTTTAGTTTAGGTTAAGGGTCAGAATAAGGGTCAGGGTTAGAGTTTAGATTTGGGTTATGGTTAAAACAAGAATGAGAGCTAGGATTAGGACTAGTAATAAGGTTAGGGTTTGGGTTACACTAAGGATTCATTTTAAGAGTAGGGTTAGCATTAGGACTAGGGTTAGCATTAGGGTTGGGGTTTGACTAGGGTAAAGGATAATGTTAGAGCTAGGGTTCGGGTTAGGGTTAGGGCTAGTGTTAGAATTAGGGTTAGGGTGAAACCTAAGGTTAGGTCTCAGATTTGGGCTAGGTTTTGGTTACCGTTAGGTTTAAGGTTATGGCTAATGTATGATCTAGAGTTATGATTAGAACTAGTTTTAGATTTAGGGTTAGGACTAGGTCTAGTGTTAGGGTAAGTTTTAAGTTTAGGGTGATGTTTAGAGGTAGGGTTAGTGTTAATGTCAGAGACAGGTTCAGGGGTAGTTTTAGGGTTAAGATTAGGACTCAAATTAGGGCTAGGCTTAGGGCTAGATGTATGGTTAGGGTTTGGTTTAGGTAAAAGTTTAGGGTTAGTGTTATGGCTGAGTTTTGTTTTAGGGCTAAGCCTATGGTTAGGGCTAGCTTTAGGATTAGCTTTAGGGTTAGGGATAGTGTTAGGGTTAGGGTTAGGTATAGAATTAGGGTTAGATTTAGAGTTAGGTTTAGATCTAGGGTTAGGGCAAGGTGTAAGGTTAGGGCTAGCGTTATTCTAGGCTATGGCTAGGAATAAGGTTATGGTAAGTGATAGGGTTAGAATTAGGGCTAGGGCTAGGGCAATAGTTATAGTTAGTCTTAAAGCTAGGGTTAGGGTTAGGTTTAGGATTAGGGCTAGGGTTAATGTTAGGGTTATTCCTAGGGTTAAGTTTAGGCCTGAGGTTAGTGTTAGGGTAAGGGTTTGGTTTAGGATTAGGGTAAGCAATGGGGTTATAACTAGGTTTAGGGGTAGGGAAAGGGTTAGAGTTAGGGTTAGGTTTATGATTAAGGCTAGGTTTTGGGCTAGGATGAGAGCTAGTGTTCGTGTTAGGATTAGGGCTAGGATTAGCACTAGGGCTAATATCAGGTCTAGGGTTATACTTAGGGATAGGTTTTGGGTTATGTTTATTGTTAGGTCTAGTGTAAGGGTTAGATTTAGGGTAAGGGTCAAGTTTAGAGCTATGTGTATTATTAGGGTCAGTGTTTTGCTTAAGGTTTGGTTTAGGTTAAGGTTTAGGTTTAGGGGTCGAATTTGCATTAGGGTTAGAGTTAGGGTTAGGGTAATAAATAAGCTTAGGATTAGGGTTCAGGTTAGTTTTAGAGCAATGAATAGGTTTAGGGATTGTGATAGGGTTAGGGTTAAGCCTAGGGTTAGCATTAGGTTTAGGATTTTGGATAGGGTAATGGATAGAATTAGAGCTAGGGTTAGGGCTAGGGTTATGGTTAGGATTAGGGCTAGGTTTAGGGTAGTGTATATAATTAGAGCTATGTTTAGGGCTATGGTTCACGTTAGGATTAGGGCTAGTGTTAGGTTACAGTTTGGGATAGGGCTAGGGTTATGTTAAGGGTAAAGTTTAGGCTTTGAGCTAGGGTTAGATCTAAAGCGAGGCTTAGGGTTATGGATAGGGGTAGGGTTAGGTTTAGGGTTACACTTAGGTCTATGTTCAGGCCTAGGATTAATATTAGGTTTTGTGTTAGTTTAGGCCTAGGGTTAGGGCCACTGGTAATGTAAGAGGTAGGGGTAGGTCTAGTTTTAGGGTTCGGGTTATAGATAGGTATATTGTTAGGATTAGGTTTTGGTTTAGGGTGAGCTTTGGAGCTAGGATTATGTTAGGGTCAAGGCCAGTGTTCATGTTAGAGTTAGTGTTGGGTTTAGGGCCAGAATTAGGACTAGGGTTAGGTCAAGGGATAGGGTTAGAATTTGGGTTATGTTAATTATTATTGTTAGGGCTAGGGCTAGGTTGTTGTTTAGGTCTAGGGCTAGAGATATGGCTAGATTTAGGATTAGGTTTAAGTCTAGGGCTAGTGTTATGTTTAGGTTTAAGTATAGGATTACTGGTAGAGCTAATGTTAGGGTTTGGGTTTGGCCTAGGGTCAGGTTTAGACCTATGGTTAGTGTTAGGGTCAGATTAAGTGTCAGTGTTAGGGTTTGGGTTTTGGTTAGGGTTAGAGTTAGAACAAAGCTTAGGGTTAGGACTAGTAATAGGGTTAGGGTTTGGGTTAGGCTCTGTATTAGGGATAGGACTAGGGTTAGCATTAGGTTTAGTGTTTAGCTTAAGTTAATGGATAGGGTGTGAGCTAGGGTAAGAGCTATGGTTAGAGCTAGAGTTAGGGTATGTTTTAGGGCTAGTTTTAGGGTTAGGGTTAAAACTATGGTTAGCGCTCAGATTTGGGCCAGGTTTTGGGTTAGGTTGAGAGTAGTGTTAGGCCTACAACTAATGTATAATCCAGGGTTATGATTAGGGCTACTTTGGGGTAAGTGTTATGGTTAGGTCAAGTGTTAGGGTTAGGGTTACCGTTAGCGTGATACTTAGAGCTAGGGTTAGTGTTAGTGTCAGGGTCAGTGTTCGGGTTATAGTTAGGGTTAGGGTTAAACCCAGAATTATCACTAGAGTTAGGTCTAGGGGTAGGGTTAGTGTTTGTGTTTGGTTAAGGTTTATCATTAGGGCTATGGCTAGGTTTTGTTTAGGTCTAGGGCTAGAGATATGGCTAGATTTAGGATTAGGTTTAGGTCTAGGGCTAGTGTTAGGGTTAGGTTTAGGTATTGGTTTATTTTTAGTGCTAGTGTTAGGGTTCTGTTTATGGTTAGGGTCAGGTTTAAACAATCGGTTATCGTTAGGGTCAGAATAAGTATCAGGGTTAGGTTTAGGGTTTGGTTTATGGTTAGAGCTAAAATTGGGGCTAGGTTTAGGGCTAGTAATAGGGTGAGGGATTGGGTTAGGCTAAGGTTTAGGGTTAGGCCTAGGGTTAGCATTAGGGTTCGGGTTAGCATAGGGTAAGGGATAGGATTAGAGCTAGGATTAGGGCGATGTTTAGGGTTAGGATTAGGGCTAGTGTTAGGTTTAGTTTTAGGGTTAAAGCTAGGGTTAGGTCTTGCATTAAGGCTAGGTTTTGGTTAGAGTTAGGGCTAGATTTAGAGTTATAGCCAATTTATGGACTAAGGTTACAATTTGGGCTAGTTATAGGATTAGGGTTAGGATTAGGTCTAGTGGTAGGGTTAGGTATAACATTAGGGTGATGTTTACAGCTAGGGTTAGTATTAGTGTCAAATTCAAGGTCAGAGTATTTTTAGGGTTAGTGTTTGGACTCAAATTAGGGCTAGGATTAGGGCTAGGTGTAGTGTTAGGTTTTGATTTAGGTGAAGTTTTAAAGTTAGGGCTATGGCTCAGTTTTGTTTTAGGGCTAGGGCTATGGTTAGGGCTAGTTTTAGGCTTAGCATTAGATTTAAGGCTAGTGTTAGGTTTAGGTTTAGCTTAGGGTAAAAGTTAGATTTAGATTTAGGATTAAATCTACAGTTAGAACTAGGTATAGGGCTAGGGTGAGAGTGAGAGCTAGTCTTACAGCTAAGCTTAGAGTTTGGTTAGGTATAAGGCTTAATTAGGGCTAGTAATAGGGCTAGGTTTATGGTTATGATTAGGCCTGTGGTTAGTTTTAGGCTTAGGGTTACGTTTAGTGTAAGCGAGGGGGTTAGAGCTAGGGATAGGGCTAGGTTGAAGGTTAGAATTAGGGTTAGGGCTAGGGTTTCATTAGAGTTATGGTTAAGGCTAGGTTTAGGTCTAGAATGAGAGCTAGGATTTGTGTTGGGGTTAGGGCTCGGATTAATGTTAGGGCGAATATCAGATCTAGGGTTATGGTTAGGGATAGTCTTAGGGTTACGTTTATGGCTATGTTTAGTGTAACTGTTAGGTTCTGGGTAAGGGTCAAGTTTAGAGATAGGGGTATTATTAGGGTCAGGGTCAGGTTTAGGGTTTTGTTTAGGTTAGGGTTTAGGGTTAGGGCTCGAATTAGCGTTAGGGTTTGAGTTAGGTTAATTACAGGGTTTGGTTTAGGGTTCAGGTTAGATTTAGCATAATGGATAGGGTTACGGTTAGGGATAGGGTTAGATTTAGGCCTAGGGTTAGCATTATAATTAGGGTTATTTTTAGGGTAATTGATAGAGTTAGAGCTAATTTTAGGGCTAGGGTTATGGATAGGATTAGGGGTAGGGTTAGGGGTAGGGTTATGGGTTTGGTTTGTGTTAATTTTAGGGTGAGAATTACAGCTAGGGTAAATATCAGGTTTAGGGTTATGGTTAGGGATAGTTTTAGGGTTAGGTTTTTGGCTAGGTCTAGTATAAGGATTAGGTTTAGGGTAGGGTCAGTGTTAGAGCGAGGTATATTATCACGGGAAGGGTCAGAGTTAGTGTTTCGGTTAAGTTAAGGTTTAGGGTTAGGGCTTGAATTAGCATTATGGTTAGGGTTAGGGTAATGATAGTGTTAGGTTTAGGGTTCAGGTTAGGTTTAGGTTAATGAAATAGGTTAGGGTTAGGGATAAGTTTAGGATTAGGCCTAGGGTTACCATTAGAGTTATGGTTATGTTTAGGGTAATGGATAGGGTTAGACCTAGTGATACAGCTAGGGTTAGGTTTAGAATTCTGGCTAGTTTTAGGGTAAGGTTTAGGGCTAGGTTCTGGTTTAGGTTTAGGTTTAGGGTTAGGGTTAAAGCTAGGGTTAAGGCTCAGATTAGGGCTTGGTTTGGGGTTTGGTTAGGGCTAGGGTTGGGGCTATGGCTAATGTATGAACTAGTGTTGCAATTAGTGCTAGTTCTAGGGTTAGGGTTAGGGCTAGATCTAGTGTTATGGTTAGGTTTAGGGTTAGGTGATGTTTGGAGTGAGGGTTATTGTTAGGGTCAGTGTCAGAGTCAGGGATAGTTTTAGGGTTAGGGTTAGAACTCGAATTAGGGTTAAAGTCAGTGCTAAGTGTATGGTTAGGGTTTGATTTAGATTAAGGGTTAGGGATATAGGTTGGTTTTGTTTTAGGGCTAGGGCTACGGTTATGGCTAGATTATGGATTAGCATAAGGGTTATGGCTAGTGTTAGGTTGATGTATAGGCTTAGGGTTAGGGTTAGATTTAGAGTTAGGTTAAGATCTAGGGTTAGGGCTAGGGCTAGGGATAGGATTAGGGTGAAGGTTATGTTTATTGTAACGAATATGGTTAGAACTAAGGATAGACCTAGGGCGAGAATTAGAGTCAGTCATAGTAGTAATCTTAGGGTTAGGGTAAGGGTTAGAGGTAAATTAGGACTAAGATTAGGGCTAGTGTTAAGGTTAAGGTTAGAGCTAAATTAGGGCTAGGGTTAGGGCTAGGGTTAGTGTTAGGTTTAGGGCTAAATTAGGGCCAGTATTAAAGCCAGGGTTTTGTTAGGATTAGACCAAGTGATTGGGCTAGAGGTTAGGGTTAGCATTGGTGTTAAGGTTAAGTTTAGGGGAATGAGTGGGGTTATAGCTAGCTTTAGGGCTAGGGTGAGTGTTAGAATTAGCATTAGGCCTAGGGTTATGGTTCAGGTTAGGATTAAGGCTAGATTTAGGGCTAGGTTAAGCACTTAGGTTTCTGTTAGGTTTATGGCTAGGGCTACTATCTGGTCTAATATCAGGTCAAGGGTTAATATCTAGGGCTAATATTAGGTCTAGGGTTAATGCTAAGAATAGTTTTAGGGTTAGATTATGGCTAGGTCTAATGTAAGAGTTAGGTTTAGAATAATGGTCAGCTTTAGGGCTAGGCTTAATATAAGGGTCAGGGTCAGGATCAGGGTGAGCATTTGGTTTAGCTAAAGGTTTAAGATTAGGGCTCAAATTAGCATTAGCATTAGGTTTAGGGGTAGCATAATGGATAGGGTTTAGTTTAGGTTTCAGTTAAGGTTTAGGGTAATGGATGGGTTAGGTTTAGTGATCGGGTTAGCTTTAGCATTAGGGTTAGGGTTATGTTTACTGTAATGGATAGGATTAGAGCTAGGGTTAAGGGCTAGGTTATGGTTTGGATTAAGTCTAGGATTAGGGCTAGGTTTAGTTATAGGGCTAGGGTGTGATTTGGTGTTAGTTTTAGGGTTAGAGTAATTGTTAGGTTTAGGGCTAGGGTTATGGTTAGGTTAGGGTAAGGATTAGTGTTTGAGCTAGGGTTAGGGCTAGGGCGAGTGTTAGGTTTAGGTTTAGGTTTACCTTTATGGTTAGAGTTAGGTTTAGTGTTAGGGATAGGGTTTCAATTAGGGTTAGGGTTAGGGTTAGGGTAATGGATATGGTTAGTGCAAAAGTTTAGGCTAGGTTTAATGTTAGGATTAAGGCTAGTGTTAGGGTTAGGGTTTAGGGTAGAGCTAGGGTTATGTTTAGTGTAAGGGTTATGTTTTGAGCTAGGGTTAGGTCTAAGGCGAGGCTTAGGTTAGGGCTAGGTTTAGCGCTAGGGTTAGGCTGAAGGCTATGCCTAAAGCTAAGTTTAAGCCTAGGATTAGGCCTAGGTTTTGTGTTAGGTTTAGGGCTAGGGTTAGGACTATGGGTAATGTAAGAGCTAGGGTTGTGTTTAGGGCTAGTTTTAGGGTTAGGGTTATGGCTAGGTCTAGTGTTAGGTTAGGCTAGGTTTTGGGTTAGTGCCAAGTTTAAAGCTAGGTTCAGTGGTATAATCAGGGTCATTTGGGGGGATAGGGTTAGGGTTAGGGTTATATCCAGAATTAGGACTTGGTTTAGGTCTAGGGGTAGGGTAAGTGTTCAGTTTAGGTTAAGGGTTATTGTTAGGGCTAGTACTAGGTTTATTTTTAGGCCTAGGGCTAGAGTTATAGCTATATTTAGGATTAGCCTTGGGTCTAGTTCTAGTGTTACATTTAGGTATAGGTATAGGGTTACGAGTAGGGCTAGTGTTAGGGTTTGGTTTAGGGTTAGGGTCAGGTTTAGACCTAGGGTTTCTGTTAGGGACAGATGAGGGTCAGGGTTAAGACTAGTATTATGGTTAGAGTTTAAGTTAGGCTAAGGATTAGGATTAAAACTAGGATTAGCATTTGGGTTATGGTTTGGCTTAGTGTAAGGAATAGAGGTAGAGTTAGTGTTAGAGCTAGTGTTAGGGTTAGTGTTAGGCCTAGTATTAGGGTAAAACATAGGGTAGGGCTTGGATTAGTTGTAGAATTTGTGTTAGGGTTAGGGCTATGGTTAGGACAATGACTAATGTATGAACTAGGGTTATGATTAAGGCTAGATTTATGGTTAGGTTAAGGCTAGATATACTGTTAGGGTTAATTTAAGGTTAGGGTGATGTTTAGAGCTAGGATTAGTGTTAGGGTCAGTGTCTGGGTCAGGGTTAGCTTTAGAGTTAGTTTTAGGTTTAGTTGTAGAGTTAGGGTTTGATTTAGGTTAAGGGTTAGGATTAGGGCTATGGCTTGCTTTGGTTTATGGCTAGGGCTAGGGAAAGGGCACGTTTTAGGATTAATGTTATGGTTAGGGTTAGTGTTAGGGTTTGGTTTAGGCTTATTGTTACAGTTAAATTTAGAGTTAGGTTTAGATTTATATTTAGACTTAGATCTAGGATTAGGATTAAGGCTAAGGATAGAATTAGTGCTAGGGCTAGGGCTAGGGAAAGAGGTTGAGTTAGTCTTATGGCTAGGTTTAGGGTTAGTATAGGATTAAATAAAGGTTAGGATTAGCAGTAGGCTTTGTGTTAGGCCTAGGTTTAGGGCTAGGGTTAGGGTTATGTTTAGGGTTATGGTTAGTTTTAGGGTACAGGATGAGGTTATAGGTAGGTTTAGGCCTAGGTTCAGGAATAGAATTAAGGTTAGGGCTCGGGTTATGGATCGGGTTAGGATAAAGCCTAGGTTTAGGGCTAGGATTATGGTTAGGGCTAATTTCAGGTCCAGTGTTATGGTTAAAAATAGTTTTAGGGTTAGGTTTCTGGCTATGTCTAGTATAAGGGTTAGATTTAGGGTTGGGGTCAGGTTTAGAGCTAAAGGTACTATTAGGGTCAGGGTCACGATTAGTGTTTTGGATAGGTTAAAGTTTAATGTTAGGGCTCGAATTAGCATTAGAGTTAGGATTAGGGTAAAGATAGTGTTAGGTTTAGGTTTCAGGTTAGGTTTAGGGTAATGGATAGGGTTAGTATAAGGGATATGGTTAGGTTTAGGCCCAGGTTTAGCATTAGGGTTATGGTTATGGTTAGGGTAATGGATAGGGTTAGAGATAGGGGTACGGCTAGGGTTATTGTTAAGATTATTGATAGGGTTAGGCTTAGGGTTAGGGTTAGGGTTAAATCTAGAGTTATGGCTAGGATTATAGTTACGATTAGTGATAGGGTTAGGGGTAGGGGTAAATCTAGGTATAGTGTTCAAAATAAGGCTAGATTTTGGGTTAAGTTAAGGCTAGGTTTAGGGTAACAACTAATGTAAGTACCAGGGTTGTGATCAGGGCTAATTTTAGGGTTAGGGTTATGGCTAGGTCTGTTGTTAGGTATAGGTATAGGGTTAGGGTGATGTTTAGAGCTAGTGTTAGTGTAAGGTCAGAGTCAGGGTCAGGGCTAGTTTTAGGGTTTGGCTTAAAACTCGAATTAGGCCTAGAGGTATGGCTAAGTGTAGGGTTAGGGCTTAGTTTATATTAAGGGTTAGGGTTAGGTCTATGGCTTGGTTTTATTTTAGGGCTAGGTTTAGTGCTAGTTTTAGGATTAGCCTTAGGGTTAGGGTAGTGTTAGGTTTAGGTTTAGACTAAGGGTGAGGGTTAGATTTAGAGTTAGGGTTAGATCTAGGATTGCTGCTAGGGCTATGAATAGGGCTAGTGTTAGATCTATGGTTTGGGCTAGGATTAGGGTTCAAGTAAAGTATAGGTTTAGAACTAGGGTTAGGACTAAGGTGAGAGTTAGAGTTAGTCTTTGAGCTAGGGTTAGGGTTAAGGTTAGGTTTAGGGTTAAATTAGGTCTAAGATTAGGGCTAGGGTTAGTGTTAAATTTAGGCCTAGGGTTATAGAAGGGTTATAATTAAGGCTATGTTTAGGGCTAGAATAAAGTCTAGGGTTTGTGTTAGGTTTAGGGCTAGTATCATGGCTAGGGCTAATATCAGGTCTAGGGTTATGCTTAGGAATAGTTTTAGGGTTAGTTTTATGGCTAGGTCTAGTGTAAGGGATAGGTATAGGGTAAGAGTGAGGTTTAGAGCTAGGGGAATTATTAGGGTCAATGTCAGTGTTTGGGTTTGATTTTGGTTTGATTTTAGGTTTAGGGCTCAAATTAGCATTAGGGTTATGGTTAGGGTAATCATTGGATTAGGTCTAGGGTTCAGGGTATGTTTAGGGAAATTGATAAGTTTGGGATAGTGATATGTTTAGGGTTAGACCTAGGGTTAGCATTAGGGTAAGGGTTATGTTTAGGGTAATGATACAGTTAGACTTAAGGTTAGGGCTAGGGTTATGGTTAGGATTAGGTCTTGATTTAGGGTTAGGGTGATAGTTAGAACTAGGGTTTGGTTAAGGTTTTGTTTAGTGTAAGGGTTATGTTCTGAGCTATGGTTAGGGCTAGGCTGAGAGTTAGGTTCAAGTTTAGGTCTAGGGATAGGATTACAGTAGGTTTTCAGTAAGGGTTAGGGTTACGATTAGGCCTAGGGTTAGTGGTAGGGTCAGTTAAAGGGTCAGGGTTAGTGTTAGGATTTTGGATAAGGTTAGATCTAGAATGAGGACAAGGGTAAGGGCTTTTAATAGGGTTAGTGTTTTGGTTAGCCTAAGGATTAGTGATAGGTCTAGGCTTACCCTTAGGTTTACAGTTTTGCTTAGGGTTAGGGATTGGTTTAGAACTAGGGTTAGGGCTATGGTTATGGTTAGATTTAGGTTGAAAACTAGGTTTAGGACTCAGATTAGGCCTAGGTTTTGTGTTAGGTTTAGGGCTAGGGTTATGTCAATGGCTAATGTAAGAACTAGGGTTACCATTAGGGTTAGTTTTAGTATTAGGGTATGGGTTAGGTTTAGTGTTAGGGTTAGGTTTAAGGTTAGAGAGATATTTATAGCTAGGGTTTGTGTTAGGCTAGGAATCAGGGTCAGGCTTAGTTTTAGGGATAGAGTTAGAACTCAAATTAGGGCTAGGGTTACAGTTAGGTTTCATTTTAAGGGGAGGACAATATATAGAGCTAGGGTATGTGTTACAATATGAGTCAGGGTCAGGGTTGGTTTTAAGGTTAGGGTTAGGACTCAAACTAGGGCTAGGGTTAGGTCTAGTTGTAGTGTTAGGGTTTGGTTTAAGTTAAGGTTTAGGGCTAGGGCTTATGCTCAGTTTTGTTTTAGTCGTAGGGTTAGGGTTAGGGCTAGTGTTAGTGTTAGGCTTAGGCTTAGTGTTAGGGTTAAATTTGGAATTAGGTTTAGATCTAGGTTTAGGGGTAGAACTAAGGATAGGGTAAAGGTTATGACTAGATTTAGGGTTATGGTAAGGGATAGGGTTAGAACTAGGCATAGGGCTAGGGAGAGAATTATTAGTCTTAGGGCTAGGATTAGGGTTAGGATTAGAGATAGCTCTAAATTAGGGCTAGGATTAGGGCTAGGTTTAGTGTTTAGTTTAAGCCTAGGGTTAGGGTTAGGATTAGGGTTAGGTTTAAGAGTTATAATTTAGTTTAGAGATTAGGTTTAGAGTTAGAGCAAAGTTTGGGGTATGGGATGGCTTTATAACTAGGTTTAGAGGTAGGATGAGTGTTATAATTAGGGTTAGGGATGTGGTTAGGGTTAGGGTTATGATTAAGGCTTGGTTAGGGCTATAAGGAGGACTAGGGTTTTTGTTGTTGTTGTTAGGGCTAGGATTACTGCTAGGATAATTTCAGGTCCAGAATTATAATTAAAGATAGGTTTAATATTAGGATTATGGGTAAGTCTAGTGTAAGGGTTAGGTTTAGGGTTAGCATCAGGTTTAGAGCTAGGGGTATTATTAGGGTCAAGTTCTGGGGTAGGGTTTGTGGTAGGTTAAGGTTTAAAGTTAGGGCTCGAATTAGCATTAGGGTTAGGGTTAGTGTTATGGTACTGGATAGAGTTAGAAATCAGTTTAGGTCTATGGTTATGGTTATGTATAGTGCTAGGTTTGGGGTTAAGTTAGTGCTAGGGTTAGGGTTATGGCTAATGTAAGTACTAAGGTTATGAGTACTGCTAATTTTAGTGTTTTAGGGCTGGGTTTACTGTTAGGTTTAGGTTTAGGGTTAGGGTGATATTTAGACCTCAGGTTAGTGTTATGATCAGAGTAAGGGTCAGGGTTAGTTTTAGGGTTTGGCTTAAAACTCGAATTAGTGCTGGGTTTAGGGCTAGGTGTAGGGTTAGGGCTTGGTTTAGGTTAAGGGCTAGGGTTAGAGCTTTGACTCAGTTTGGTTTTAGGGCTAGGGTAAGGGTTAGTGAAATTTTTAGGATTTTGTTAGGGTTAGGGCTAGTCTTAGATTGAGGCTCAGGCTTCAGATTAGGGTTAAATTTAGAGTTAAGTATTTTTCTAAGGTTACTGCTAGGGCTAAGGACATGACAAGGGTTAGGACTAGGATTTGGGATAGGGTTAGTTTTATGGTAAGGGATAGGATTAGAATGATTGATAGGGTCAGTGTCAGAGTTAGAGTTATTCTTAGGGCCAGGGTTAGGGATAGGGTTAGGGCTAAGTCTAAATTATGGCTAGGGTTAGTGTTAAGGCTAGGGTTGGAACTAGTTTTAGAATTAGCATCAGGTTTAGGGCTAGTTTTAGGCTTACGCATCGAGTTTGGGTTAGATTTTAAAGCTAGATTTCAATCTAGTGTTAAAGCTAGGGCTAAGGATAGGGCAATTTTGACAAAAAGGGTTAGGGTTAGAGTTAGGGTTACGTTTAGGGTAAGGGATGTGCTTTTGGCTAGGTTTAGGGATAGGGCAATGGTTAGTATTAGGGTTAGGGCTAAGTTAGTGTTAGTGTTATGATTAAGGCTAGGTTTATGGCTTGGATGAGGTTTAGGGTTTCTGTTAGGGATAGGGATAGTATTAGGGCTAGGGCTAATGTCAGGTCTAGGGTTATAGTGAGGGCTATATTTAGTGTTAGGTTTATGGCTTTGTCCAGTGTAAGGATTAGGTTTAGAGTAAGATTCAGTTTTATATCTAGGGTTATTTTTAGGGTCAGTGTCAGGATTAGAGTTTGGGTTAAGTTAGAGTTTATGTTTTGAGTAATGACAGTTAGTTTTAGGATTTAGGTTTGGTTTAGTTTAATGGATAGGTTTAGGTTTAGGCCTAGGGTTAGCTTAAGGGTTAGGGTTATTGTTAGGTAAAGGATAGGTTTAGACCTAAGGTTAGGGATAGGGTTGTGTATGGAATTAGGACTATTTTGCGGTTTGGATTAGGTTTAAGTTTAGGGTTAAAGCTAGGTTTAGGACTTAGTTTAAGCTAGGTTTGGGGTTAGGTTAGGGCTAGGGTTAAGGCTACCATGAATGTTGAAGTAGGGTTATGATTAGTGCTATTTGTAGAATTAGGGTTAGGGCTAAGTCTAGTGTTAGATTGAGGTTTACGGTGATGATGATGTATAGAGCCAGGGTTAGTGTTAGGGTAAGAGTTAGGGTCAGGGTTAGTTTTGGGGTTAGGGTTAGGACTAAAATTAGGGATATGGTTAGGGCTAGGTGTAGGCTTAGGGTTTGGTTTAGGTTAAGGGTTATGTTACGGCTATGGCTCGGTTTTGTTTTAGGGCTAAGGCTAGTGTTAGGGCTAATTTTAGTATTAGTATTAGCATTAGGGCTAGTGTTAGGTTTAGGTTTATGCTTAGGGTTAGGGTTACATTTAGAGGTAGGGTTAGATCTAGGGTTATGTCCAGGGCTATGAATAGGGCTAGGATTAGACCAAGAGTTAGGGCTAGGATTAGGGGTCTAATAAGGGATAGGGTTAGAACTAGAGTTATGGTTAAGGTGAGAGTTAGAGTTAGTCTTTGGGCTAGGGTTAGGGTTAGGATTAGGGATAGGGCTAAATTAGGGCTAAGATTAAGGCTAGGATTAGTGTTAGGGTCAGGCCTAGGGTTTTGGTTAGGGATAAAATTAAGGCTATGTTTAGGGCTAGTATAAGGGTAAGGGTTAGGGTTAGGACTAGGATTATGACTACGGTTAATATCACGTCTAGGGTTAAGGTTAGGAATAGTTTTAGGGTTAGGTTTATGACTAGGTCTAGTGTAAGGGTCAGGTTTATAGCTAGGGGAATTATTAGGGTCACAGTCAGTGTTAGGGTTTGCTTTAGGTTTGAGGTTAGGTTTAGGGCTCGAATTAACATTAGGGTTAGGGTTAGCATAATGATAGGATTCGGTTTAGGATAATTGATAGGTTTGGGGAAAGCAATAGGGTTAGGGTTAAGCCTAGGGTTAGCATTATGGTAAGGGTTATGTTTAGGGTAATGGATAGAGTTAGAGTCAGGGTTAGGGCTAGGGTTATGGTTAGGATTAGGTCTTGTGTTAGGGTTAAGTTGAGGGTTAGAACTAGTATTAGGTTTTGGGTGATGTTTAGCATAAAGGTTAGGTTCTGAGCTATGGCTAGGGCTAGGCTGAGAGTTAGGTTCAGAGTTAGGCCTAGGGATAGGATTATGGTAAATTTGGGGTTAGGGTTAGACCTAGGTTTAGTGTTAGGGTCAGAATAAGGGTCAGGGTTAGGGTTAGGGTTTGGGATAGTGTTAGAGCTAAAATGAAGGCTAGGGTTAGGAGTATTAATAGGGTTAGAGTGTCAGTCTAAGGACTAGGGATAGGTCTAGGGTTACTCTTAGGTTTAGGGTTTCACATAGTGTAAGGGATTGATTTACATTTACAGTTAGGGCTATGGTTAGGGTTAGAATTACAGTTAAAACTAGGTTTAGGGCTCGGTTTAGGGCTAGTTTTTGTGTTAGGTTTAGGGCTACTATTACAATAATGGCTAAAATAAGAACTAGGTTACCATTAGGGTTAGTTTTAGGGTTAGGGGTAGGGGTAGTTTGAGTGCTAGGGTTAGGTTTAATGTTAGGGTGATATTTAAACCTATGGTTCTTGTTAGGATAGGAGTCAGGATCAGAGTTAGCGTTAGGGTTAGCATTAAGACTCGAATTAGGGCTATTGTTAATGTTAGTGTTTGGTTTGAGTTTAGAGCAGTGTTTAGAGCTAGGGTGAGTTTTAGGATATGAGTCAGGGTCAGGAATACTTTTAAGGTGAGGCTTTGACTCGAATTAGGGCTAGGTTTAGGTCTAAGTGAAGTGTTAGTGTTTGGTTTATGTTAAGGTTTAGGGTTAGGGCTATTGCTCGGTTTTGGTTTACTGCTAGGATTAGGGTTAGGGCTAGTTTTACAATAATCATAAGGGTTAGGGCTAGTGTTAGTGTTAGGTGTAGGCTTAGGTTTAAGTTTAGATTTATAGTTAGGGTTAGGGCTGGGACTAACTTTAAGGCAAGTGTAAGGGCTAGTGTTAGGTTTACAGTAGCGGATAGGGATAGAACTAGGGATAGGGCTAGGGTTAGGGCAAGAGTTTGAGTTAGTCTTAGGGCTAGGGTTAGGATAGGGTTAGAGATAGAGCTAAATTAGGGCTAGGATTAGGGCTAGGTTTTGGGTTTAGCTTAAGCCTAGGGTTAGGGTTAGGGTTAGGGTTAGGTTTAAATTTAAGGTAAGGGATGATATTATAGGTAGGTTTAGAGGTAGGGTGAGGGTTAGATTTAGGGTTAGGTGTAGAGCTAGAGTTAAGGTTATGATTAAGGCTAGGTTTAGGGCTAGGATGAGGGCTAGGTGTGTTTTTAGGTTTAGGACTAGGATTAGGGCTAGGGCAAAATTCAGGTCCAGAATTATGGTTAAAGATAGTTTTAGGGTTAGGTTTATGGCTACGTCTAGGGTAAGGGTTAGGTGTTGGGTCATGGTCAAGTTTGAAGATAAGGGTATTATTAGGGCCAAGGTCTGGGTTAGTGTTTGAGATAGGTTAAGGTTTCAAGTTTGGGCTTGAATTAGTTTTAGAATTAGGGTTAGGGTAATGATAGGGTTAGGTTCAGGATTCAGGTTAGGTTTAAGGTAATGGAAAGGTTAGGATTCAGGTTAGGGTTAGGTTTATGCCTAGGATTATCATTATGGGTAGGGTTATGGTTATGTTAATGGATAGATTTAGAGATAAGTTTAAGGCTAGAGTTATGGTTACAATTAGGGCTAGTGTTAGGGTTGTGTTAGGTTTAAAGCTAGGGTTAGGGCTAGGTTGTGGGTTATGTTAGGGCTAGGGTTATGGTTACAGCTAATGCAAGTACTAGGTTTACAATTAGGGCTAGTTTAGGTTTTTAGTGCTAGGTTTAGTGGTAGGGTTAGGTTTACTGTTAGGGTGATGTTTCGATCTAGAAGTGTTAGGGTCAGTGTCAGGTTCAGGGTTAGTTTTAGGCTTCTGCTTCCAACTCGAATTAGGGCTAGGATTAGGTCTAAGTGTAAGGTTAGGTTTTGGTTTAGGTTAATGGTTAGGGTTAGAGCTATGGCTTCGTTTTGTTTTAGGGATAGGGCTATCGTTAGGGCTTGTTTTAGGATTAGTGTTATGGTTTGGGCTAGTGTTAGGTTAGGTTTAGGCTTCGGGTTAGGGCTAGATTTAGAGTTACCTTTTGCCTAAGGTTAGGGCTAGGGATAAGGATAGGGAAAGGGTTAGCACTAGGGTTGGGACTAGGGTTAGGGTTACGGTAAAGGATACAGTTAGAATGAGTGATAGGGCTAGTGTGAGAGTTAGGGTCAGTCTTAGGGCTAGGGTTAGTGTTAGGTTTAAGGATATGGCTAAATTATGGCTAGGGTTATGTTAGGGCTAGGGTTAAGGCTAGTTTTAAGATTAGGCTTAGGGAGCCCGAGGGGACTGCTTCTTGGAGCTTATACTTATAGGAGCTTACACCGAGCACGGAGCGGCCGAGTTCCGGCTCCCGGAACTTCCCTGGCCCGGGGCTAGGAGCCCGCGGAAACTGCTTCTCGGTCCGGGTCCTGCTGAGGGCCGGTCAGAACTCACCCGTTGCTTTGGTTGCCCGGCAAGGGGAACGAAATGCTGCCATTCGCATAGGATACCAACATGGCAGAGATCTGATGTCAGCAGAAAGCGGCGGAGGAGAGAACTTCATCAATACCAGCGGTGACATAAGCAGTTGGTCTCCTGGTAGGGGGGGTGAGGCACAGTCACCCGAGTCTCCTCAATTTGTCGTCGAGCCAGAGGGGAGGAACCGGGCCGCCGCCAGCGCCCAGAGCAGGCCCAGCGGCTCGCCAGCCAGCGTGGTGACCACATGACCCCAATTGGAGAGGGGGCGGAGCGGAGCCGCCACCCGCGCCCGCAAGGTGGGCAGACCCGCGACCCAGTGGGCAGGGCAGAGCCGCCGTTCGCGCTTGCAGGGTAAACAGACCTGTGACAGCCTGGCGGGTCAGGCCCAGTGGCCTGCCAGTGTGGTACACACGTCACCCCAACTGGAGTAGGGGCAGAGCAGATCCTTCCCCCACGCCCGGATCAGGCCCTGCCGGTGTGGTGGTCACGTGACCCCAATTGGAGTGGGGGCGGAGCGGAACAGCCACCCGTGCCCGCAGGGTGAGCAGACCAGTGATCAACCTGCAGATCAGGCCCAGGGGTCCGCAGGCATGGTAGGAGGGGCAGGGCAGATCCGCCGCCCGCGCCTCCAAGGTAGGCAGACCTACAACAGACCTGCGAATCAGGCCCAGGAGCCTGCCGGCGTGGTACAAACACCACCCTAATTGGAGTAGTGGCAGAGCAGAGTCGCCGCCCGTGCCAGGAATAGGCCCAGCGTCCTGCAGGCGGGGTAGTCACGACACCCCAATTGGAGTAGGGGCAGAGCAGAGCCTCCACCCGTGTCCGAAAGGTGGGCAGATCTGCGACCGACCAGCGGGACAGGCCCAGTGGCCTGCCGGTATGACAGACACGTCACCCCATTTGGAGTAGGGGCAGAGTAGAGCCGCCGCCCGTGCCTGCAGGGTAGGCAAACCTGCAACCGACCGGCGGATGAGGCCCGGTGGCCTGCCGGCGTGGTACACTCGTCACCCCAATTGGAGTAGGGGCAGAACAGAGCCACCGCCAGCTCCCAGAACAGGCCCAGTGACGTGCCGGCGTGGTAGCCATGACACCCCAATTGGAATAAGGAGAGAGCAGAGCCACCGACCGCACCTGCAGGAAAGATACGCAAGCAGTATGAAAAGACAAGGAAAGAAAGGACCACAAGCAATGCAGGTCAACGCAACTTTAGAAGAGGTAACAGCTGCAGCAGATGGAATGTCAGATGGAGAATTCAGGATATACATGCTTCAGATGATCTGGAGTATCAAGGAAGACATTAAACAGCAAAATCAGACAATGAAAGATCACTTCGACAACGAATTACGCAAACAAATCCAGGAAGCAAAGGATCAACTATACAGGGAGATAGAGGTTATAAAAAACAAACAAACAGAAATCCTAGAAATGCAGGAAGCAATAAACCAACTTAAAAACTCAATGGAGAATACTACCAGCAGAGTAGAACACTTGGAAGATAGAACATCAGACAATGAAGACAAAGTATTTCAACTGGAAAAGAACATAGACAGCTCAGCAAGACTGTTAAGAAACCATGAGCAGAACATCCAAGAAATATGGGATAACACAAAGAGACCAAACTTAAGAGTCATTGGGATACAGGAAGGTACAGAGCTCCAAACCAAAGGAATGAGAAGTCTATTCAATGAAATAATACGAGAAAACTTCCCAGACTTGAAGAATGAGACAGAATCCCAAATCCTAGAAGCCTACAGGACGCCGAATGTGCAAAATCATAAGAGATCCACACCTAGACACATTATAATGAAGATGCCCAACATACAGAATAAGGAGAGAATTTTAAAAGCTAGAAGAGAAAGGAAGCAGATTATATTTAGGGGTAAGCCAATCAGGATAACAGCTGATCTTTCAACACAGACTCTGAAAGCTAGAAGATCCTGGAATAACATATTTCAAACACTGAAAGAAAATGGGTTCCAACCAAGAATTGTGTATCCAGCGAAATTAAGCTTCAGGATGGAGGATGAAATTAAAACCTTCCACGATAAACAAAAGTTTAAAGAATTCGCAGCTAGAAAACCATCTCTTCAAAACATCCTCGCCAAAGCATTACAGGAAGAGGAAATGGAAAATAACAATGAAAACCAACAGTGGGAGGTAGGACAGTAAAGGGGGGGAATAATCAAAGAGGAAAACAAACCATGTTTAGTAACAGAAATAAACAAATATGGCTGAAAGAACAACCCATATCTCAATAATAACCCTAAATGTTAATGGCTTAAACTCACCAATTAAGAGACACAGGCTAGTAGAATGGATCACAAAACAAGACCCAACAATATGCTCTCTACAGGAGACGCATTTGATAGGAAAAGACATACATAGGCTGAAGGTGAAAGGTTGGGAAAAATCATATCACTCATATGGACTTCGGAAACAAGCAGGAGTGTCCATACTCATATCAAATAAAATAGATTTCAAGCCCAAGTTAATCAAAAGGGATAAAGAGGGACACTACATACTGCTTAAGGGAACGATACACCAACAAGACATAACAATCATAAATATTTATGCCCCAAACAATGGTGCAGCTATGTTCGTCAAACAAACTCTTCTCAAGTTCAAGAGTCTAATAGACCACCATACAATAATCATGGGAGACTTCAACACACCTCTCTCGCCACTGGACAGATCTTCCAAACAAAAGTTGAATAAGGAAACTATAGAACTCAATAACACTATTAATAACCTAGACCTAATTGACATATATAGAGTATACCACCCAACATCAAGCAGTTACACTTTTTTCTCAGCAGCACATGGATCCTTCTCAAAAATAGATCATATATTATGTCACAGGGAAACTCTTAGACAATATAAAGGAGTAGAGATAATGCCATGCATCTTATCTGATCATAATGGAATGAAACTGAAAATCAACGATAAAAGAAGGAAGGAAAAAGCATACATCACTTGGAGAATGAACAATAGGTTACTGAATGATCAATGGGTTATAGAAGACATCAAGGAGGAAATTATAAAATTCTTAGAGATTAATGAAAACACAGACACAACATATCGGAATCTATGGGACACATTGAAAGCAGTTCTAAGAGGAAAATTCATTGCTTGGAGTTCATTCCTTAAAAAAAGAAAAAACCAACAAATAAATGATCTCATACTTCATCTCAAAATCCTAGAAAAAGAAGAGCAAAACAACAGCAAAAGAAGTAGAAGGCAAGAAATAATTAAAATCAGAGCTGAAATTAATGAAATCGAAACAAAAGAAACAATTGAAAAAATTGACAAAACTAAAAGTTGGTTCTTTGAAAAAATAAACAAAATCGACAGACCCTTAGCGATGCTAGCGAAGAGAAGAAGAGAGAGAACTCAAATTACTACCATACGGGATGAAAAAGGCAATATCACAACAGACACTTCAGAAATACAAAGATAATCAAAAACTATTTTGAATCCTTATACTCCAACAAATTAGAAGATAGTGAAGGCATAGATAAATTTCTAAAGTCATATGATCTGCCCAGATTGAGTCAGGAGGATATAGAAAACCTAAACAGACCAATATCAATTGAGGAAATAGAAGAAACCATAAAAAGACTACCAACTAAGAAAAGCCCAGGTCCGGATGGGTATACAGCAGAATTTTACAAAACCTTTAAAGAAGAACTAATACCAATACTTTTCAAGCTACTTCAGGAAATAGAAAAGGAGGGAGAACTTCCAAATTCATTCTATGAGGCCAACATCACCCTGATACCTAAACCAGACAAAGACACTTCAAAGAAAGAAAACTACAGACCAATATCTCTAATGAACCTAGATGCAAAAATCCTCAATAAAATTGTGGCGAATCGGATACAAAAACATATCAAAAAAATTGTACACCATGATCAAGTAGAATTCATCCCTGGGATGCAAGGCTGGTTCAATATACGGAAATCAATAAATGTTATTCACCACATCAATAGACTTAAAAATAAGAACCATATGATCATCTCGATAGATGCGGAAAAAGCATTCGACAAAGTACAGCATCCCTTTATGTTCAAAACTCTAGAAAAACTAGGGATAACAGGAACATACCTCAATATTGTAAAAGCAATCTATGCTAAGCCTCAGGCTAGCATCATTCTGAATGGAGAAAAACTGAAGGCATTCCCTCTAAAATCTGGAACAAGACAAGGATGCCCTCTCTCTCCACTTCTGTTCAACATAGTTCTCGAAACATTGGCCAGAGCAATTAGACAGACGAAAGAAATTAAAGGCATAAAAATAGGAAAAGAAGAACTTAAATTATCACTATTTGCAGATGATATGATTCTATACCTAGCAGACCCAAAAGGCTCTACAAAGAAACTATTAGAGCTAATAAATTAATTCAGCAAAGTGGCAGGATATAAAATCAACACGCATAAATCAAAGGCATTCCTGTATATCAGCGACAAATCCTCTGAAATGGAAATGAGGACAACCACTCCATTCAAAATATCTTCAAAAAAAATAAAATACTTGGGAATCAACCTAACAAAAGAGGTGAAAGACTTATACAATGAAAACTACAGAACCCTAAATAGAGAAATAGAAGAAGATCTTAGAAGATGGAAAAATATACCCTGTTCATGGATAGGCAGAACTAACATCATCAAAATGGCGATATTACCAAAAGTTCTCTATAGGTTTAATGCAATGCCAATCAAAATCCCAACGGCATTTCTTGTAGAAATAGAGAAAGCAATTATGAAATTCATATGGAAAAATAAAAGACCCAGAATAGCAAAAACCATGCTAAGCAGGAAGTGTGAATCAGGCGGTATAGCGATACCAGACTTCAAACTATACTACAGAGCAATAGTAACAAAAACAGCATGGTACTGGTACCAAAACAGGTGGGTGGACCAATGGTACAGAATAGAGGACACAGAAACCAATCCACAAAACTACAACTATCTTATATTTGATAAAGGGGCTAAAAGCATGCAATGGAGGAAGGATAGCATCTTCAACAAATGGTGCTGGGAAAACTGGAAATCCATATGCAACAAAATGAAACTGAATCCCTTTCTCTCGCCATGCACAAAAGTGAATTCAAAATCGATCAAGGAGCTTGATATCAAATCAGAGACGCGCCATCTGATAGAAGAAAAAGTTGGCTACGATCTACAGTCGGTGGGGTCGGGCTCCAAATTCCTCAATAGGACACCCATAGCACAAAAGTTAATAACTAGAATCAACAAATGGGACTTAATCAAACTAAAAAGTTTTTTCTCAGCAAAAGAAACAATAAGAGAGGTAAATAGGGAGCCTACACCCTGGGAACAAATCTTTACTCCTCACACTTCAGATAGAGCCCTAATATCCAGAGTATACAAAGAACTCAAAAAATTAGACAATAAGGGAACAAACAACCCAATCAACAAATGGGCCAAGGACCTGAACAGACACTTCTCAGAGGAGGACATACAGTCAATCAATAAGTACATGAAAAAATGCTCAACATCTCTAGCTGTCAGAGAAATGCAAATCAAAACCACCCTAAGATACCATCTCACTCCAGTAAGATTGGCAGCCATTAGGAAGTCAAACAACAACAAGTGCTGGCGAGGATGTGGGGAAAAGGGTACACTTGTACACTGCTGGTGGGACTGCAGATTGGTGCAGCCAATTTGGAAAGCAGTATGGAGATTTCTTGGAAAGCTGGGAATGGAGCCACCATTTGACCCAGCTATTCCCCTTCTTGGTCTTTTCCCTAAAGACCTAAAAAGAGCATGCTACAGGGACACTGCTACATCGATGTTCATAGCAGCACAGTTCACAATAGCAAGACTGTGGAACCAACCTAGATGCCCTTCAATAGACGAATGGATAAAAAAAAATGTGGCATTTATACACAATGGAGTATTACTCTGCATTAAAAAATGACAAAATCATAGAATTTACAGGGAAATGGATGGCATTAGAGCAGATTATGCTAAGTGAATCTAGCCAATCCCTAAAAAACAAATGCCAAATGTCTTCTTTGATATAAGGAGAGTAACTAAGAACAGAGTAGGGACGAAGAGCAGGAGAAGAAGATTAACATTTAACAGGGATGAGAGGTGGGAGGGAAAGGGAGAGAGAAGGGAAATTGCATGGTAATGGAAGGAGACCCTCAGGGTTATACAGTGGAGGAGGTAGAGAGAGAGGAGGGGAGGGGAGGGGAGAGGTGGGGAGGGGGGAGGGTGGAGGATGGGAAAGGCAGCGGAGCACAACAGACACTAGTATGGCAATTTGTAAATCAATGGATGTGTAACTGATGTGATTCTGCAATTTGTGTATGGGGTGAAGGTGGGAGTTCATAACCCACTTGAATCAAAGTGTGGAATATGATATGTCAAGAAATTTGTAATGTTTTGAACAACCCACAATAAAAAATTAAAAAAAAAAAAGATTAGGCTTAGGCATTGAGTTAGGGTTAGATTTAGAGTTAGGTTTCTATCTAGGATTAGTGCTAGGGCTAAGAATAAGGCATGGGATACCACTAGGGTTAGGGTTAGTGTGGTTATGATTAAGGCTATGTTTCGGGCTACAATGAGGACTAGGATTTGTTGTAAGGTTAAGGATAGTATTAGGGCTATGGCTAATTTCAGGACTAGGGTTACAGTTAGAGATAGATTTAGTGTTAGGTTTATGGCTTGGTCCAGTGTAATGGTTAGGTTTTTGATTAGGGTCCAGTTTAGATCTAGGGTGGAATCACGGTCAGGATTAGGGTTTGGGTTAAGTTAGTGTTTAGGTGCAGGGCTCAAATTAGTGTTAGATTTATGGTTAGGGTAATGAAAGTGTTAGATTTAGGGTTTAGGTTTGGTTTTGTGTAATTTATAGGGTTAGGGTTAAGCCTAGGGTTAGCTTAAGTGTTAGGGTTATTGTTAGGGTAATGGATAGGGTTAGCCCTAAGGTTAAGGCTAGGGTTATGTATAGGATTAGGGCTAGTGTTTGGGTTAGGGTTAAGTTTAAGGTAGGGTTAAAGCTAGGTTTAGGACTCAAATTAAGGCTAGGTTTTGGGTTAGGTTAGGGCTAGGGTTAAGGCTACCAATACTGTATCAGTAGGTTGATGATTACTGCTAGTTATAGGGTTAGACTTAGGTCTAGGTCTAGTGTTAAGGTTAGGTTTATGGTGATGATGATGTTTAGAGCCAGGGTAAGTGTTAGGGTCAGAGTCAGGGTCAGGGTTAGTTTTCGGGTTAGGGATAGATTAGGGTTAGGTGTACATTTAGGGTTTGGTTTAGATTAAGGGTTAAGGTTAGGGCTATGACTCAGTTTGTTTTGGGGCTTGGGGTAGGGTTAGGGATAGTTTTAAGATTAATCTTAGGGTTAGGGCTAGTGAAGTGTGAGATTTAGGCTGAGGTTAAGGATTAGGGATGAGAGTAGAGTTATGGCTA
Source organism: Marmota flaviventris (assembly GCF_047511675.1). NCBI lineage: Eukaryota > Metazoa > Chordata > Mammalia > Rodentia > Sciuridae > Marmota > Marmota flaviventris. The sequence continues at coordinate 81,103 of NW_027288234.1, forward strand.
GATTTAGTTTTATGGTTAGGGTTATATTTAGAGTTAGGTTTAGATCTATGTTTTGAGATAGGGCTAAGTATAGGGCTAGGGTAGGGCTACATTTAGGGCTAGCTGTATGGTTATGGTAAGGGATAGGGTTAGAACTAGGTATAGAGTTAGTCTTAGGTCTAGGGTTAGGGTTAGGGATAGGGCTAAATTAGGGCTTGGATTAGGGCTAGGGTTAGTGTTAGGTTTAGGCCTAGGGTTAGGGCTAGGGTTAGTGTTAGGTTTAGGCCTAGGGTTAGGTTTAGGGTAAGGGATATGAATATAGCTAATTTTAGGACTAGGATGAGATTTAGGGTTAAGGCTAGGATTAACGTTAGGGTTAGGTTTCTGATTAAGGCGAGGTTCATGCCTAGGATGTTGGCTAAGTTTTATATTAGGGTTAGGGCTAGGATTAGAGCAAGGGCTAATGTCAGGTCTAGGGTATGGTTAGGGACAGTTTTATGGTTAGGTTTATGGCTAGGTCTATTGTAAATGTTAGGTTTCTTGCTAGGGTCAAGTTTAGAGCTATGGGTATTATTAGAGTCAGGGTCAAGGTTAGGGTTAGAGTTAGGTTAAGTTTTAGGTTTTGGGCTCAAATTAGTCTTATGTTTACGGATCGGGTAATGACAAAGTTAGGTTTAGGGTTCAGGTTAGGTGTAGGTTAATGGATAGGGTTAAGGCTAGTGCTAGGATTAGGGTCCCGCCTAGGTTTAGCATAAGGATTATAGTTATCTTAGGGTAATGAATAGGGTTAGAGCTTGGGTTAGGGCTATGTTTATGGTTAGGATTAGGTCTAGGCTTAGGCTTAGGGTTATAGTTAGGGCTAGGGTTATTGTTAGGGTTAGCTTTAGGGTTAAAGCTAAGGTAGGGCTTGGATTAGGGCTAGGTTTTTGATAGGTTAGGGCTATGGCTAATGTAAGAACTAGTGTAATGATTAAGACTAGTTTTATGGTTAATGTTAGGGCTAGGTGCAGTTTTAGGGTTAGTTTTGGGGTTAGGGTGAAATTTAAAGCTATGGTTAGTGTTAGTGTCTGGGACAATGTTCGGGTAGGGTAATGGTTAATGTTAAAGCCAGAATTAGGACTAGGGTTAGGTCTAGAGGTAGGGTTAGAGTTTGGGTTAGGATAAGGGTTATTGTTAAGTCTAGGTCTAGTTTGTCTTTAGGTCTAGAGCTATAGTTATGGCTAGATTTAGGATTAGGCTTAGGTCTAGGGCTAGTTTTAGGGTTAGGTTTAGGTATAAGGTTACCAGTAGGGCTAATATTAGAGTTCAATTTAGGGTGAGGTTTAGATTTAGAGCTAAGATTAGTGATAGGGTCAGAATAATGGTCAGGGATAGGGTTAGGGTTTGGGTTATGGTTAGATCTAGAATGAAGGCTAGGGTTAGGACTAGTTATAGAGTTAGGTTTTGTTTAGGCTAAGGATTAGTGCTAAGAATACAGTTAGCATTAGGTGAGGGTTTGGCTTAGGATAAGGGATAGGGTTAGAGCTAGGGTTAGGACTAGTGTTAGCGTTAGGTTTAGGGTTAAAGCTCGTGTTAGGGCTTGGATTAGAGCTAGATTTGTATTAGGGTTAGGGCTAGTGTTATGGTTTTGGCTATTGTAAGAAATAGGGTTATGTTTAGGGTTAGTTTTATGGTAAGTTTAGGGCTAGGGCTAGTATTAGGGTTAGGTTTAAGGTTGGGGTGATGTTTAGAGTTAGGTTTAGTGTTTGGATATGAGTCAGGGTCATGGTTAGGATTAGGATTAGGGTTAGGTTTCAAATTAGGGCTAGGGTTAGGGTTGGTGTAGGGTTAGGGTTTGGTCTAGGGTAAGGGTTAGTGTTAGGGGTATAGCTCGGTTTTGTTTGGGGATACAGCTAAGGTTAGAGCTAATTTTAGGATTAGCATTAGAGTTAGAGCTAGTTTCAGGGTAAGGCTGAGGCTTCAGATTAGGGTTAGTTTTAGAGGTAGATTTTGATCTAGAGTTAGTGCTAGGGCTAAGGATAGTGCAAGGGTTATGACTAGGGTTAGGGCTTGGGTTAGGGTTATGGTAAGGGATAGGTTTAGAAGTAGGGATAGGTCTTGTGTGAGAATTATAGTTAGTCTTAATTCTAGGGTTCAGGTTAGGGTTAGGAATAGGGCTATATTAGGGCTAGGTTTAACGTTAGAGTTAGGCATAGAGTTACGGTTATGATTAGGGCTGGGGCTAGGGTTAGGGTTAGGGTAAGGGTTAGGGTTTAAGCTATGGTTAGGGCTAGGGGAATGTTAGGTTTAGTGTTAGATCTAGGTTAGGGTTATCGTCATGGTTAGGGTTGGGGTTAGGGCTAGGGTTTTCATTAGTTTTAGGGTTAGTTTTAGAGTAATGTATTGGATTAGATTAGGTTTATGGTTAAGTTTAGGTTATGGTTAAATTTAGGTTTAGGGATAGGTTTAGTTTTGATTCATGGGAAGGTTTAGGGTTAAGTTTATGGCAAGGGTTAGGTTAAGGGTTAGGTTGAGGATTTGGTTTATGATTAGGGTTAGAAATAGGGTTAGGTTTAGGGATAGGGTTATTATTAGGGTTAGGGTTAGGGTAATGTTAAGGTTAGAGCTAGGATTAGGGTTAAGGTTAGGATTAGGGCTAGGGTTAGGTTTATGTTTACTAATAAGGCTAGGGTTATGTTTAGGCTAAGGGTTAGGCTTTGAGCTAGAGTTATGTCTAAGGCTAGGGTAAGGGTTAGGGCTACATTTAGAATTATAGTTATGTTTAGGGTAGGTTTAGGCCTTGGATTAGGGCTAGGTTTGGTGTTAGGTTTAATCCCAGGGTTAAGACTATGTGTAATGTAAGATCTAGGGTTATGATTAGAGCTATTTTTAGGGTTAGGGTTATGGCTATGTCTAGTGTTAGGTTTAAGTTTTGGATTAGCTTCAGGTTTAGAGCTAGGTTTAGTGTGTTAGGGTCAGTGTTTAGGTTAGGGTTAGGTTTATGGTGAAAGCCAGAATTAGGACTAGGGTTAGGACTAGGGATAGGGTTAGTGTTTGCTTTTGGTTAAGGGTTTTGTTAGGGCTAGGGCTCAGGGTTTTTTTAGGTCTAAGTCTAGAATTATGGCTATATTTAGGATTAGGCTTAGGTCTAGGGCTTCTGTTAGGGTTAGGTTTAGGTATAAGTTTACTGGTAGGGCTAGATTTAGGGTTTGGTTTAGGGTTAGGTTAAGATATAGACTGAGGGTTTGTGTTAGGGTAAGGATTTTAGTTAGGGTTAGAGCTAGAATGAGGGCTAGGGTTATGACTAGTAATAGGGTTAGGGTTTGGATTAGGCTATGGATTAGGAATAGGACTAAGGTTAGCATTATGGATAGGGTTAGGCTTAGTATAAGTGATAGAGTTAGAGCTAGGTTGAGGGCTAGGTTTAGGGTTAGTGTTAGGGCTAGGGCTAGGTTTAGGTTTAGGTTTACTTCCTGGGTTAGGGCTCAGATTAGTGCCAGTTTTTCTGTTAGGTTTAGGGCTAGGGTTAGGGCTATGGCTAATATAAGAACTGAGGTTATGATTAGAGATAGTATTTGGTCTAGATCTAGTGTTAGCACTGTCTTTAGGGTTAGTGTGATATTTAGAATTAAGGTTAGTGTTAGAATATAAGTCAGGGTCAGGGTTAATTTTAGGACTAGGATATCAATTAGAGCTAGAAGTTTATGGCTAGGTTTAGGGTTAGGTTTTGGTTTAAGTTAACATTTAGGATTAGGACAATGGCTCGGTTTTGTTTAAGGGATAAGGCTAGGGTTATGACTAGTATTATAATTAGCAATAGTGTTAGGTCTAGTGGTAGGTAGAGGATTAGGCTTAGGGTTAGGGTCAAATGTAGAGTTATGGTTAGATCTAGGGTAGGGTCTAGGGCTAGGGTTCAGGCTAAGGTTAGGATTTGTGTTAGGTTTATTGTAATGGATAGGGTTAGAAATAGAAATAGGTCTAGGGGGAGAGTTAGAGTTAGTCTTAGGCCAAGGTTAGTGGTAGAGTTAGGTTAGTGTTAAGTTTAGCATTATGTCTAAATCTAAATTTAAGCTAGGATTAGTGCTAGGATTAGTGTTAGGGTTAGGCCTATGGTTAGGCTAGAGATATGGTTAGTGTTAGGGTTAGGGTTATTGATAAGGTTAGGGGAAAGGATGGGGTTATACCTGAATTCAGGTCTAGAGTGAGGGTTAAAATTAGAGATAGGGATAGAGTTAGGGTTTGGGTAAGGATTAAAGCTAGGTATAGGCATAAGATGAGGACTAGAGTTTGTGTTAGGGTTAGGGCTAGGATTAGGGCTGGGGCTAATGTCAGGTCTGGGTTCATGTTTATGGTTAGTTTTAGGGTTAGGTTATGGCTAGGTCTAGTGTAAGGGTTAGGTTTAGGTTAAGGGTCAGGTTTAAAGCTAGGTGTAATATTAGGGTCAGGGTTCGGGTAGGGTTTGGTTTAGGTTAAAATTTAGGGTTAAGGCTTGAATTAGCGTTAGGGATAGGGTTAGGGTTAGGGTAATTGATAGGGTTAGGTTCAGGGTTCATGTTAGGTTTAGAGTACTGAATAGGGTTAGTGTTAGCAATAGTGTTAGCATTAGGCCTAGGGTTAGCATGTGGGTTAGGCTTATCTTTAGGGTAATGGATAGGGTTAGAGGTAAGTTTAGGGCTAGGGTTAAGGTTAGAATTAGGACTAGGGTTAGGGTTAGGCCTAGGGTTTGTGTCAGGGTTAGGTTCAGGGTAAGTGTTAGCATTTGAGTTATGATTTGGGCTAGCGTGAGTTTTAGGGTTAGAGTCAGGGCTAAAGTTAGGGTTAGGGTTAGGGTTATGTTTAGATTAAGGTTAGAGTTTGAGCTAGAATTAGGGTTAGGGTGAGGGTTAGGGTTAGGGTTAGGTCTAGGCTTATGGTTAGGGTTACAATAAGGGCTAGGTTTAGGGCTAGGATAAGGGCTACGCTTGTGTGAGGTTTATGGCTATCATTAGTGCTATGGGTAATGTAAGAGCTAGGGATATGGTTATGGCTAGTTTTAGGGTTAGCGTTGCCACGGTCTGACTGGTTAAACTAACTGGGGGTTGATGAGCAACTTTTGAAGGTTGATACAGCAGGAGTGGGAGCTGCTTTATTGTAGGACAGTAGAGGTATATATACACTTAACTGATTATACACAGCTTGTTTCAATTAACACCCAGATACATCAATTGGTCATTAAGGAATCCTCATCATCTGAATTACACACAGCTTAACTTAATTGACATAATCTAGACACAGCAGGCAGTCTTTAAGGAATCTCTATCATCTTAATGGCTCACTGGCATTACTTCTCAAACCACTCCTCTTGTCAAATTGCCAGGTGCCATCTTGACTTGCCTGTGGCTCCCATCAAGGGTTATGGATAAGTCTAGTGTTCTAGTTAGGTTTTGGGTTAGGATAAGATTTAGAGCTAGGGTTTTTTTAGGGTAACGGTCATTGTTTGGGTTAGGGTTAGGTTTAGGGTGAGAGCCAGATTTAGGACTAGTGTTGGGTCTAGGGATAGAGTTAGTCTTTACGTTAGGTTAACAGTTATTGTTAGGGCTAGTGCTAGGTTTTTGCTTAGGGCTAAGGCTAGATTTATGACTCTGTTTAGGATTAGGTTTGGTCTAGTGCTTGTGTTACTGTTAGGTTTAGGTATAGGTCTACCAGTAGGGGTAGGGTTAGGGTGTGCTTTAGGGTTAGTGTCAGGTTTAGACCTAGGGTTAGTGTTAGGGTCAGAATAAAGGTCAGGGTTAGAGTTAAGGTTAGAGCTAGAATGAGGGTTGGGTTAGGACTAGTAATAGAGACAGGGTTTGAGGTAGTCTAAGGATTATGGTAACAACTAGGGTAGCATTAGGGTGAGGGTTTGGCTTAGGGTAAGGGATAGGGTTAGAGGTAGAGTTAGGGTTGGGTTAGGGTTAGGGTTAGATTTCGGGTTATACCTAGGTTTAGGCCTCGGAATAGGGCAAGGGTTTGTGTTAGCATTAGGGCCACAGTTAATAAAAGAACTAAGGATTCCGATTAGGGCTAGTTCTAGGGTTAGCTTTAGGGCAATGTTTAGAGCTAAAGTTACTGTTAGGTTCCAAGTAAGGGTCAGGGTTACTTCTAAGGTTAGGGTTAGGACTCAAATTAGGGCTACATTTAGGGCTAGGTGTAGGGTTAGCATTTGGTTTAGGTTAAGGGTTAGGGTTAGGGTTATGGCTCAATTTTGTTTTAGGGCTAGGGTACTGTAAGGGCTACTTTTCCAATTAGCATTAGGGTTAGGGCTACTGTTAGAGTGACCTTTAGGCTTAAGGTTACGGTTAGATCCAGGTTTAGGTCTAGGGTGAAGGTTAGGGCTAGGGTTGGGGCTAGGGATAAGGATAGGGTTTGGGTTATGGCAATGGATCGGTTTAGAACTAGGGATAGGGCTAGGGCGAGAGTTAGAGTTAGTCTTAGGGCTAGGGATAGTGTTAGGTTTAGGGTTAGGGCTAAATTAGTGCTAGATTGGAGATATGGTTAGTTGTAGGTTTAGGCCTAGGTTTAGGGCTAGGGTTAGGGTTAGCATTAGGGTTAGGATAAGGTACGATGTTACAGCTACATTTAGGGATAGGACAAAGCATAAAATTAGGGTTAGGGCTAGGGTTAATGTTAGGGTTAGGATTAAGGCTGGGCTTAGGGATAGGATTAGGGCTAGGATTTGTGTTAGGGTTAGGGCTAGGATCAGGGATAGGGCTAATGTCAGGTCTAGGGTTATGGTTAAGGATAGTTTTAGGCTAAGGATTATGGCCAGGTCTATTGTAAGTTTTGGGTTGAAGGTTAGGGTCAGGTTTACAGCTAGGGTATTATTAAGGTCAGAGTCAGGTTTAGGGTATGTGTTAGGTTAAGGATTAGGCTTAGGGCTCAAATTAGCATTAGGGTTAGTGTTAGGGTTAGGGTAATGTATATGGTTAAGTTTAGGGTTAAGGTTAGATTTAGAGTAATGGACAGGTTTAGGTTTAGGGACAGGGTTAGATTTAGGCCTAGGGATAGAATTTGGTTAGGGTTAGGGTAATAGATTGGATTAGAGCTACAGTTAGGACTAGGGTTATGATTAGGTAGGGCTATGGTTAGGGTCAGGCCTAGGGTTAGAATTTTGTTATGGTTATGGTTAGGGTAATGAATAAGATTAGAGCTAGGGATAGGGCTAGGATTATGGTTAGGATTAGGGCTATGGTTTGGGTTAGATTTTGGGTTAGGACAAGGTTTAGGTTTATGGTTAGGTTTAGGTTAAATATTAGAGCTAGGGTTAGGGATAGGACTAGGGTTAAACCTAGGGTTAGGGCTCTGATTAGGTCTAGGTTTTGAGTTATTTTAGGGCTATTTAGGACTAGGGCTAATGTTAGAACTAGGGTTATGATTAGGGCTAGTGTTAAGTTTAGCATTATGTCTAAATCTAGTGTGTATATTAGATTTAAGTTTAGGATAATGATTAGAGATAGGGTTTGTGTTACCATCAGAGTCAGGATCAGTGTTACTGCTCAGAGTTAGGGATAGACTCAAATTAGGACTAGGGTTAAGGCTAGGTGTAGGGTTAGGCTTTGTATAAGGTTTAGGATAATAATTAGGGATAGGTCTAATGTCAAGTCTAGGCCTATGCTTTGGTTATGGTTAGCTTAGGGCTTTGTCACAGTTTTGTTTTACAGCTAGGGCTACTTTAGGATTAGCGATAGTGTTAGCGCTAGTGGTATGGTGATTTTTAGGCTTAGATTTATTGTTATGGTTAAATCTAAATTTGGGCTATGGCTATGTTTAGGGCTAAGGTTAGGACTAGTGTTAGGGTTATTAACATAGTTAGAACTAGAAATAGGGCTAGGGCAAGAGTTAGAGTTAGTCTTAGTCTAGGGTTAGGGTTAGGTTTAGGGTTAGGGCTAAATTAGGGCTAGATTTAGGGCAAGGGTTAGTGTTAGTGTTAGGCCTAGGGTTAGGGTTAGGTCTAGGGGAAGGGATGGGGTTATAGCTAGGTTTAGGGGTAGGGTGAGGGTTAGAATTAGGGTTAGAGCTAGGGTTAGGATTAAGGCTATGTTTAGTGCCAGGATGAGGGTTTGTGTTAGGGCTAGGGCTAGGATTAGTGATACGGCTAATGTCAGGTCTAGATTTATGGATAGTGTTAGTTTTAGGATTAGGTTACGCCTAGGTCTACTGTAAGGGTTAGGTTTAGGTAAGGGTCAGGTTTAAAGCTAGGTGTATTATTAGGGTCAGAGTCTGGGTAGGGTTTGGTTTAGGTTAAGTTTTAGGGTTAAGGATTGGATTAGCTTTAGTGTTAGGGTTACAGATAGGGTAATGGATAGGATTAGGTTTAGGGTTCAGGTTAGATTTAGAGTAATGGTTAGGGTTAGTGTTAGCGATAGGGTTAGCGTTATGCCTAGGGTTAGCATATGAGTTAGGCTCATCTTTAGGGTAATGGATAGTATTAGAGATAATGTTAGGGCTAGTGATAAGGTTACAATTAGGGCTAGGGATAAGTTTACGATTAGGGCTAGGGTTAGGGTTAGGCCTATGGTTAGTGTCAGGCCTAGTTTTAGGGTAAGTATTAGCATTTGAGCTAGGGTTAGGTCTTGGGCGAGGGTTAGGGTTAGAGTCAGGGCTAGGGTTAGGGTTAGGTTTTTATTTAGGGTAAGGGTTAGAGTTTGAGCTAGGTTTAGGGCTTAGGCGAGTGTAGGATTAGGCTTAGGTCTAGGATTATGGTTAGCGTTACGATTAGGGCTAGGTTTCGGGCTAGGATAAGGGCTAGGTTTTGTGTGAGGTTTAGGGCTAACATTAGGGCTTTGGGAAATATAACAGCTAGGGATATGTTTATGGCTAGTTTTAGGGTCAGGGCTATGGATATGTCTAGTGTTAGGGTTAGATTTTGGGTAGGATAAGTTTTAGAGCCAGAATTTGTTTACAGTTTAGGGTCATTTTCAGGATAGGGTTAGGTTTAGGGTGAGTGCCATTATTACAACTAGCATTGGGTCTAGGGATAGGGTTAGTCTTTAAGTTAGGTTAATGGTTATTGTTAGGGCTAGTGCTAGGTTTTTGTTTAGGGCTACAGCTAGATTTATGACTCTATTTAGGATTAGGTTTCATCTAGTGCTGGTGTTACTGTTAGGTTGAAGTATAGGTTTACCGGTATGGGAAGCGTTAGCTTTCGGTTTAGTGATAGGGTCAGGTTTAGACTTAGGTTTAGTGTTAGGGTCAGTATAAAGGTCAGGGTTAGGGTTAGGTATGGGGTAGGGTTAGGGTTAGGGTTAGAGTTAAAAAATAGGCTTAGGTCTCGAATTCGGGCTAGGATTTGTGTAATCATTAGGGCTATGGCTAATGAAAGAACTAGGTTTCTGTTTAGGGTTAGTTCTAGGGTTAGTGTTAGGGCAATGTTTAGAGCTAGGGTGAGTGTTAGGGGCCGAGTTAGTGTCAGGGTTATTTCTAGGGTTAGGGTTAGGTCTCACTTTAGGGCTAGGTTTAGGACTAGGTGTAGCTTTAGGGTTTGGTTTAGGTTAAGGGTTAGGTTTATGGCTCGGTTTTGTTTTAGGGTTAGGGTAGGTTTAGGGCTAGTTTTCCAATTAGCATTAGGGCTAGGGCTAGTGTTAGGGTGAGGTTTATACTTAATTTTAGTTTTAGATCCAGGTTTAAGGCTTGGGCGACGGTTAGGGCTAAGTTTGGGGCTAGGGATAGGCCTAGCTTTTGGGTTATGGTAAGGGATATGTTTAGAACTAGGGATAGGGCTAGGGAGAGAGTTAGAGATAGTCTTAGGGAGAGGAATGGGTTAGGTTTACTGTTAGGGCTAAATTAGGGCTAGGAATAGTGCTAGGGTTAGTGTTAGATTTAGGCCTAGGTTTAGGGCTGCGGTTAGGGTTAGCATTAGGTTTAGAGTAAGGTATGATGTTACATCTATGTTTAGTGCTAGGACAAGGGATAAAATTAGGGTTAGGGCTAGGGTTAAAATTAGGGGTAGGATTAAGGCTAGGCTTAGAACTAGGATTAGATCTAGGGATAGGGCTAATGTCAGGTCTAGGGATTAGGTTAGGCTAGGGTTAGGGATAGGGCTATGGCTCAGTTTTGTTTTAGAACTAGGACTAGGTTTAGGGCTAGTTTTATGATTAGCAATAGTGTTAAGGCTAGTCGTAGGGTGAAGTTTAGGCTTAGATTTATTGTTATGGTTAGATCTAGGTTTAGGGCTATGGCGAGGGTTAAGGCTTAAGTTAGGGCTAGTGTTAGGGTTATGGTAATGGATAGGGTTAGAACTAGAAATAGGGCTAGGGCGAGAGTTCGAGTTAGTCTTTGGGCTAGGGTTGGGGGTAAGTTTAGGGTTAAGGCTAATTTAGTGCTAGGATTAGCAGTAGGGTTAGTGTTAGGATTAGGCCTAGGGTTAGGGTTAGTGTTAGTGTTAGGATAGGATTAGGTTTAGGGAAGGGATAGGGTTATAGGTAGCTTTAGGGCTAAGGTGAGGGTTAGAATTAGGGTTAGGACTAAGTTTAGTGTTTGGGTTAGGATTAAATCTAGGTTTAGGGTTAAACTGAGGGTTTGTGTTAGGGCTAGGGCTAGGATTAGGGCTTGGGCTAATATCAGTTCTAGGTTCATGGTTATTATTAGTTTTAATGTTAGGTTATAGCTATTTCTAGTATAAGGGTTAGGTTTAGGGTAGGGTCTGGTTTAGAGCTAGGTGTATTATTAGGGTCAGGGTCCCAGTAGGGTTTGGTTTAGGTTAAGATTTAGGGTTAATGCGTGAATTAGTTGTGGGTTAGGGTTAGGGTTAGGATATTGGATATAATTAGGTTTATGGTTCCTGTTAGGTTTGGAGTAATGGATAGGGTTACTGTTAGTGATAGGGTTATCGTTAGGCCTAGGGATAGCATTTGGTTAGGCTTAACTTTAAGGTAATGGATAGGGTTAGAGCTAAGGTTAGGGCTAGGCTTAAGGTTAAGTTTAACTTTAGGGTTAGGGTTAGGCCTAGGGTTAATGTTAGGGTTAGGTTAGGGTAAGTGTAGGCATTTGAGCTAGGGTTAGGTCCAGGGCGAGGTTTAGGTTATGAGTGAGGTCTAGGGTTAGGTTTAGGTTTAGGGTTATGTTTAGACTAAGGATTAGAATTTGAGCTAGGCTTAGGTCTAGGAAAAGCGTTAGCATTAGGGTTATGTCTAAGGTTATTTTTAGGGCTAGGATAAAGGCTTGGTTTTGTGTGGATGTTTAGGGCTAACATTAGGGCTATAGGTAATGTAAGAGCTAGGGATATGGTTATGGCTCGTGTTAGGGTCAGGGTTATGGATAAGTCTAGTGGTAGGGTTAGGTTTTGGTTTAGGATAAGGTTTAGAGCTAGGTTTCTATTAGATTAAGGGTCATCATTGGGTTAGGGTTAGTTTTATGGTTAGGGCCACAATTAGGACTGGTATTTGGTCTAGTGATAGGTTTAGTCTTCATGTTAGGTTAATGGTTATTGTTAGGGCTAGTGCTATGTTTTTGTTTAGGGCTAAGGCTAGATTTATGACTCTATTTAGGATTAGGTTTGGTCTAGTGCTAGTGTTAATGTTAGGTTTAAGTATAGGTTTACCGGTAGGGTTACTGTTAGGGTTCAGTTTAGGGTTATGGTCAGGTTTAGATCTAGGGTTAGTGTTAGGGTCAGAATAAGGGTCAGTGTTAGTATTAGGGTTAAAGCTAGAATGAGGGCTAGGTTTAGGACTAGTAATAGAGTTAGGGTTTGGGGTAGGCTAAGGATTAAGGTTAGGACTAGAGTAGCATTAGGGTGAGGGTTTGGTTTAGGTTAAAGAATGGGTTAGAGGTACGGTTAGAGTTAGGGTTAGAGTCAGTGCTAGGATTAGGGCTAGAATTTGTATTAGCATTAGGGCTACAGCTAATGAACGAACTAGTTTTCTGATTAGGGCTAGTTCTAGGGTTAGCGTTAGGGCAATGTTTAGAGCTAGGGGTACTATTAGGGTCTGACTCAGGGTCAGGGTTATTTCTATGATTAGGGTTAGGACTCAAAATAGGGCTAAGTTTAGGGATAGGTGTAAGGTTAGTGTTTGGTTTTGGTTAAGGGTTAGGGTTAGGATTATGGCTTAGTTTTGTTTTAGGTCTAGGGTAGGTTTAGGGCTAGTTTTACAATTAGAATTAAGTTTAGGGCTAGTGTTATGGTGAGGTTTGGTCTTAAGGTTATGGTTTACAACCAGGTTTAGGGTGAGGGTGATGGATAGAGTTAGGGTGGGGGCTAGGGATTGGGCTAGGTTTTGGGTTATGCTAAGGGATGGGTTTTGAAATTTGGATAGGGCTAGGGCGAGAGTTAGTCTTAGGGCTAGGGATAGAATTAAGTTTTGGATGAGGGTTTAATTAGGGCTAGGATTAGCCCTAGGGTTAGTGTTAGGTCTTGGCCTAGATTTAGGGCTAGGGTTAGGGTTCGCATTAGGGTTATGGTAAGGTATGATGTTTCAGCTATATTCTGGGCTAAAGCATGGGATAAAATTAGTGTTTGGGCTCCAGTTAAGGTTAGGACTAGGATTAAGGCTAGACGTAGTGCTAGGATTAGGGGTAGGGTTTGTGTTAGGTTTAGGGCTAGGATTAGGTCTAGGGCTAATGTCAGTTCTAGGGTTATGGTTAGGGATTGTTTTAGGTTTAGGTTTATGACCAGGTCTATTGTAAGGGTTACATTGAGCGTTAGCCTCAAGTTTACAGCTAGGGGTATTATTAGGGTCAGCGTCAGGGTTAGGTATGGGTTAGGTTAAGGTTTAAGGTTAGGGCTAAAATAAGCATTAGGTTTAGGCTAATGGATATGGTTAGATTTCAGGTTTATATTAGGTTTAGTATAATGGACAGGATTAGGGTAAGGCATAGGGGTAGAGTTAGGCCTAGGGATAGAATTTGGTTAAAGATATGGTTTAGGTAATGGATAGGATTAGAGCTACAGTTAGAACTAGGGTTATGGTTAGGTTAGGGCTGTGGTTAGAGTTAGGCCTATGGTTAGAATTTGCTTAAGGATATGGTTAGGGTAATGGATAAAATTATATCTAGGTTTAGGGCTAGTGTTATGGTTAGGAATAGGGCTATGTTTCAGTTTAGGTTTAGGGTTAGGACAAGGTTTAGGTTTATGGTTAGGTTTAGATTAAGTGTTAAGGGTAGGGATAGAGTAAGGGCTCTGATTAAAACTAGGGTTAGGGCTTGGATTAGGGCTAGGTTTTGGGTTAGGTTATGGCTAGTGTAGGACTAGGCCAATGTAAGAACTAGGATTACGATTAGGACTAGTATTAGGGTTAGCATTAGGACTAGGTCTAGTGTTTATATTAGCTTTAGGTTTAGGGGGATGATTAGAGATAGGGTTAGTGTTAGGGTCAGAGTCAGGATCAGTGTTAATTTTAAGATTAGAAATAGGACTCAAATTAGGGTGAGGGTTAAGGCTAGGTTTGTGTTAGGGTTAGGGTAAGAATTTGGGATAGGGCTAATGTCAGGTCTAGGGTTACATTTAGATAAGGGTTAGGGTTGTGGCTATGGTTCAGTTTTTGTTTTAGAGCTAGGGCTAGTGTTAGGGCTAGTTTGGGGATTAGTGATAGTGTTAGGGCTAGTGGTAAGGTGAGGTTAAGTCTTATATTAATTGTTATGGTGAGATCTAGGTTTAGAGCTAGGGCTATGGTTGGGGCTAAAATTAGGGCTAGTTTTATGGTTATGATAACATATACGGTTAGAACTAGAAATAGGGCTAGGGTGAGAATTAGAGTTAGTCTTAAGGCTAGGGTTAGAGGTTGGTTTAAGGTTAAGGCCAAATTAGGGCTAGGATTAGCACTAGGGTTAGTGTTAGGGTTAGGGCTAGGGCTAGGGTTAGAGTTAGTGTTAGTGTTAGAGATAGGGTTAGGATTAGGGAAAAGGAATGGAAATATAGCTAGGTTTAGGGATAGGGTGAGAGTAGAATTAGGGTTATGGCTAGGTTAGGGTTCGGGTTATGATTAAGGCTACTTTTAGGGCTAGGTTTGAGGGTTTGTGTTAGGGCTAGGACTAGGATTAGGGATAGGGCTAATGTCAGGTCTAGGGTTTTATTTAGGAATAGTTTTATGGTTAGGTTATGGCTAGGTCTAGTGTAAGGATTACATTTAGGTTAAGGGTCAAGTTTAGAGCTAGGCATATTATTAGGGTCAGGGTCAGGTAGGGTTTGGTTTAGTTTAAGGTTTAGAGTTAAGGGTTGAATTAGCGTTAGGGTTAGGGTTAGAAGTAGGGTAATGGATAGGGTTAGGTTTAGGGTTCAAGTTAATTTTAGAGTAATGGATAGGATTAGTTTTAGCGATAGGGTTAGCATAAGGCCTAGGGATAGCA